>NW_027464627.1:880000-917500 GCF_043290135.1 Rhipicephalus microplus | reverse complement strand
GTTGTGATATTCTCGTTAAAGCGCATGAAAGCATCGTGAAACCTTAAAGAACGATGTCATTTAGCGAGATACAGCGTTCTGTACTGCAATAAGTTGGTGAAAATCTGTGAGGTTATGCAAATATCCTAATTGTGAACGAAACAGTGTAATAGAGCATTTTTTAATACAAGTGCGAATGTTAGGTTAGGTTAAGATATGAACCGTCGTAAAACCGCATTATTCAATGTCACTTAGTGAGATGCAGTGTTTTTCACCATTACAAGTCGGGAACTGCGATATCTAATGTGAAAGCGCTTGCAAACGTCGTTAGGTTAGGTTAGGTTAGGTTAGGTTACGTTAGGTTAGGTTAGGTTAGGTTAGGTTAGGTTAGGTTACGTTAGGTTAGGTTAGGTTAGGTTAGGTTTGGTTAGGTTAGGTTAGGTTAGGTTAGGGTATGTTAGGTTAGGTTAGGTTAGGTTAGGTTAGGTTGGTTTAGGTAAGGTTAGGTTAGGTTAAGATATGAACCGCGCTAAAACCGCATTAAACAATGTCACTTAGTGAGATGCTGTGTTTTTCACCATTACAAGTAGGGAACTACGATATCTAATGTGAAAGCGCATGATACCGTCGTAATCTTGTAGAAAACATTGTAAAGTTGCGAATAAAACGTTTTCTAACGATAGAAGTGCGAAGGTTAGGTTAGGTTAGGTTAGTTTAAGCTAGGTAGCGTCGTGAAACTACCAAAAACGACGTCATCTAACGAGATAGTGTTGTTTTATTGCGACTATTAAACTGCGATAGGTGAAATGTTGTGAATGCACACAAAACGGCATGAACAAGCCAAATACTGCGTGTTCTACCGTTACAAGTGCGAAACTGCTATATTGTGATATTCTCGTTAAAGCGCATGCAAGCATCGTGAAACCTTAAAGAACAATGTCATTTAGCGAGATACAGCGTTCTGTACTGCAATAAGTTGGTGAAAAACTGTGAGGTTATGCAAATATCGTAATTGTGAACGAAACAGTGTAATAGAGCGTTTTTCAATACAAGTACGAATGTTAGGTTAGGTTAAGATATGAACCGTCGTAAAACCGCATTAAACAATGTCACTTAGTGAGATGCAGTGTTTTTCACCATTACAAGTTGGGAACTGCGATATCTAATGTGAAAGCGCTTGAAACCGTCGTAATGTTGTAGAAAGCAATGTAAAGTAGCGAGTAAAACGTTTTCTAACGATAGAAGTGCGAAGGTTATGTTAGGTTGAGTTATGTTAGTTTAAGCTAGGTAGCGTCGTGAAACCACCAAAAACGACGTCATCTAACGAGATAGTGTTTTATTGCGAGTACGAAACTGCGATAGGTAAAATGTTGTGAAAGCACACAAAATGGCATGAACAAGCCAAATACTGCGTGTTGTACCGTTACAAGTGCGAAACTGCTATGTTGTGACATTCTCGGTAAAGCGCATGCAAGTATCGTGAAACCTTAAAGAACGATGTCATTTAGCGAGATACAGCGTTCTGTACTGTAATAAGTTGGTGAGAAACTGTGAGGTCAAGCAAATATCGTAATTGTGAACGAAACAGTGTAATTGAGCGTCTTTAGATACAAGTGCGAATGTTAGGTTAGGTTGAGATATCAACCGTCGTAAAACCGCATTAAACAATGTCACTTAGTGAGATGTAGTGTTTTTCAACATTACAAGTCGGGAACTACGATATCTAATGTGAAAGCGCGTGAAACCGTCGTAATCTTGTAGAAAACATTGTAAAGTTGCGAGTAAAACGTTTTCTAACGATAGAAGTGCGAAGGTTAGGTTAGGTTAGGTTAGTTTAAGCTAGGTAGCGTCGTGAAACTACCAAAAACGACGTCATCTAACGAGATAGTGTTGTTTTATTGCGAGTATTAAACTGCGATAGGTGAAATGTGAATGCACACAATACGGCATGAACAAGCCAAATACTGCGTGTTCTACCGTTACAAGTGCGAAACTGCTATATTGTGATATTCTCGTTAAAGCGCATGCAAGCATCGTGAAACCTTAAAGAACAATGTCATTTAGCGAGATACAGCGTTCTGTACTGCAATAAGTTGGTGAAAAACTGTGAGGTTATGCAAATATCGTAATTGTGAACGAAACAGTGTAATAGAGCGTTTTTCAATACAAGTACGAATGTTAGGTTAGGTTAAGATATGAACCGTCGTAAAACCGCATTAAACAATGTCACTTAGTGAGATGCAGTGTTTTTCACCATTACAAGTTGGGAACTGCGATATCTAATGTGAAAGCGCTTGCAAACGTCGTTAGGTTAGGTTAGGTTAGGTTAGGTTAGGTTATGTTAGGTTAGGTTGGGTTAGGTTAGGTTAGGTTACGTTAGGTTAAGGTATGAACCGTCGTAAAACCGCAATAAACATTGTCACTTAGTGAGATGCAGTGTTTTTCACCTTTACAAGTCGGGAACTGCGATATCTAATGTGAAAGCGCTTGAAACCGTCGTAATGTTGTAGAAAGCAATGTAAAGTAGCGAGTAAAACGTTTTCTAACGATAGAAGTGCGAAGGTTATGTTAGGTTGAGTTATGTTAGTTTAAGCTAGGTAGCGTCGTGAAACCACCAAAAACGACGTCATCTAACGAGATAGTGTTGTTTTATTGCGAGTACGAAACTGCGATAGGTAAAATGTTGTGAAAGCACACAAAACGGCATGAACAAGCCAAATACTGCGTGTTGTACCGTTACAAGTGCGAAAGTGCTATGTTGTGACATTCTCGCTAAAGCGCATGCAAGTATCGTGAAACCTTAAAGAACGATGCCATTTAGCGAGATACAGCGTTCTGTACTGTAATAAGTTGGTGAGAAACTGTGAGGTCAAGCAAATATCGTAATAGTGAACGAAACAGTGTAATTGAGCGTCTTTAGATACAAGTGCGAATGTTAGGTTAGGTTGACTTATGAACCGTCGTAAAACCGCATTAAACAATGTCAGTGAGATATAGTGTTTTTCAACATTACTAGTCGGGAACTACGATATCTAATGTGAAAGCGCATGAAACCGTCGTAATCTTGTAGAAAACATTGTAGAGTGGCGAGTAAAACGTTTTCTAACGATAGAAGTGCGAAGGTTAGGTTAGGTTAGGTTAGTTTAAGCTAGGTAGCGTCGTGAAACTACCAAAAACGACGTCATCTAACGAGATAGTGTTGTTTTATTGCGAGTACGAAACTGCGATAGGTGAAATGTTGTGAAAGCACACAAAACGGCATGAACAAGCCAAATACTGCGTGTTGTACCGTTACAAGTGCGAAACTGCTATGTTGTGACATTCTCGGTAAAGCGCATGCAAGTATCGTGAAACCTTAAAGAACGATGTCGTTTAGCGAGATACAGCGTTCTGTACTGTAATAAGTTGGTGAGAAACTGTGAGGTCTAGCAAATATCCTAATTGTGAACGAAACAGTGTAATAGAGCGTTTTTTAATACAAGTGCGAATGTTAGGTTAGGTTAAGATATGAACCGTCGTAAAACCGCATTAAACAATGTCACTTAGTGAGATGCAGTGTTTTTCACGTTTACAAGTTGGGAACTGTGATATCTAATGTGAAAGCGCTTGAAACCGTCGTAATGTTGTAGAAAGCAATGTAAAGTAGCGAGTAAAACGTTTTCTAACGATAGAAGTGCGAAGGTCATGTTAGGTTGTTATGTTAGTTTAAGCTAGGTAGCGTCGTGAAACTACCAAAAACAACGTCATCTAACGAGATAGTGTTGTTTTATTGCGAGTACGAAACTGCGATAGGTGAAATGTTGTGAAAGCACACAAAACGGCATGAACAAGCCAAATACTGCGTGTTGTACCGTTACAAGTGCGAAACTGCTATGTTGTGATATTCTCGTTAAAGCGCATGAAAGCATCGTGAACCCTTAAAGAACGATGTCATTTAGCGAGATACAGCGTTCTGTACTGCAATAAGTTGGTGAAAATCTGTGAGGTTATGCAAATATCCTAATTGTGAACGGAACAGTGTAATAGAGCATTTTTTAATACAAGTGCGAATGTTAGGTTAGGTTAAGATATGAACCGTCGTAAAACCGCATTATTCAATGTCACTTAGTGAGATGCAGTGTTTTTCACCATTACAAGGCGGGAACTGCGATATCTAATGTGAAAGCGCTTGCAAACGTCGTTAGGTTAGGTTAGGTTAGGTTAGGTTAGGTTAGGTTAGGCTAGGTTACGTTAGGTTAGGTTAGGTTAGGTTAGGTTACGTTAGGTTAGGTTAGGTTAGGTTAGGTTTGGTTAGGTTAGGTTAGGTTAGGTTAGGGTATGTTAGCTTAGGTTAGGTTAGGTTAGGTTGGTTTAGGTAAGGTTAGGTTAGGTTAAGATATGAACCGCGCTAAAACCGCATTAAACAATGTCACTTAGTGAGATGCTGTGTTTTTCACCATTACAAGTCGGGAACTACGATATCTAATGTGAAAGCGCATGAAACCGTCGTAATCTTGTAGAAAACATTGTAAAGTTGCGAATAAAACGTTTTCTGACGATAGAAGTGCGAAGGTTAGGTTAGGTTAGGTTAGTTTAAGCTAGGTAGCGTCGTGAAACTACCAAAAACGACGTCATCTAACGAGATAGTGTTGTTTTATTGCGAGTATTAAACTGCGATAGGTGAAATGCTGTGAATGCACACAAAACGGCATGAACAAGCCAAATACTGCGTGTTCTACCGTTACAAGTGCGAAACTGCTATATTGTGATATTCTCGTTAAAGCGCATGCAAGCATCGTGAAACCTTAAAGAACAATGTCATTTAGCGAGATACAGCGTTCTGTACTGCAATAAGTTGGTGAAAAACTGTGAGGTTATGCAAATATCGTAATTGTGAACGAAACAGTGTAATAGAGCGTTTTTCAATACAAGTACGAATGTTATGTTAGGTTAAGATATGAACCGTCGTAAAACCGCATTAAACAAGGTCACTTAGTGAGATGCAGTGTTTTTCACCATTACAAGTTGGGAACTGCGATATCTAATGTGAAAGCGCTTGAAACCGTCGTAATGTTGTGGAAAGCAATGTAAAGTAGCGAGTAAAACGTTTTCTAACGATAGAAGTGCGAAGGTTATGTTAGGTTGAGTTATGTTAGTTTAAGCTAGGTAGCGTCGTGAAACCACCAAAAACGACGTCATCTAACGAGATAGTGTTGTTTTATTGCGAGTACGAAACTGCGATAGGTAAAATGTTGTGAAAGCACACAAAACGGCATGAACAAGCCAAATACTGCGTGTTGTACCGTTACAAGTGCGAAACTGCTATGTTGTGACATTCTCGGTAAAGCGCATGCAAGTATCGTGAAACCTTAAAGAACGATGTCATTTAGCAAGATACAGCGTTCTGTACTGTAATAAGTTGGTGAGAAACTGTGAGGTCAAGCAAATATCGTAATTGTGAACGAAACAGTGTAATTGAGCGTCTTTAGATACAAGTGCGAATGTTAGGTTAGGTTGACATATCAACCGTCGTAAAACCGCATTAAACAATGTCACTTAGTGAGATGTAGTGTTTTTCAACATTACAAGTCGGGAACTACGATATCTAATGTGAAAGCGCATGAAACCGTCGTAATCTTGTAGAAAACATTGTAAAGTGGCGAGTAAAACGTTTTCTAACGATAGAAGTGCGAAGGTTAGGTTAGGTTAGGTTATGTTAGTTTAAGCTAGGTAGCGTCGTGAAACCACCAAAAACGACGTCATCTAACGAGATAGTGTTGTTTTATTGCGAGTACGAAACTGCGATAGGTAAAATGTTGTGAAAGCACACAAAACGGCATGAACAAGCCAAATACTGCGTGTTGTACCGTTACAAGTGCGAAACTGCTATGTTGTGACATTCTCGGTAAAGCGCATGCAAGTATCGTGAAACCTTAAAGAACGATGTCATTTAGCGAGATACAGCGTTCTGTACTGTAATAAGTTGGTGAGAAACTGTGAGGTCAAGCAAATATCGTAATTGTGAACGAAACAGTGTAATTGAGCGTCTTTAGATACAAGTGCGAATGTTAGGTTAGGTTGACATATCAACCGTCGTAAAACCGCATTAAACAATGTCACTTAGTGAGATGTAGTGTTTTTCAACATTACAAGTCGGGAACTACGATATCTAATGTGAAAGCGCATGAAACCGTCGTAATCTTGTAGAAAACATTGTAAAGTGGCGAGTAAAACGTTTTCCAACGATAGAAGTGCGAAGGTTAGGTTAGGTTAGGTTAGTTTAAGCTAGGTAGCGTTGTGAAACTACCCAAAACAACGTCATCTAACGAGATAGTGTTGTTTTATTGCGAGTACGAAACTGCGATAGGTGAAATGTTGTGAAAGCACACAAAACGGCATGAACAAGCCAAATACTGCGTGTTGTACCGTTACAAGTGCGAAACTGCTATGTTGTGATATTCTCGTTAAAGCACATGAAAGCATCGTGAAACCTTAAAGAACGATGTCATTTAGCGAGATACAGCGTTCTGTACTGCAATAAGTTGGTGAAAAACTGTGAGGTTATGCAAATATCCTAATTGTGAACGAAACAGTGTAATAGAGCGTTTTTTAATACAAGTGCGAATGTTAGGTTAGGTTAAGATATGAACCGTCGTAAAACCGCATTAATCAATGTCACTTAGTGAGATGCAGTGTTTTTCACCATTACAAGTCGGGAACTGCGATATCTAATGTGAAAGCGCTTGCAAACGTCGTTAGGTTAGGTTAGGTTAGGTTAGGTTAGGTTACGTTAGGTTAGGTTAGGTTAGGTTAGGTTTGGTTAGGTTAGGTTAGGTTAGGTTAGGGTATGTTAGGTAAGGTTTGGTTAGGTTAGGTTAGGTTAGGTTGGTTTAGGTAAGGTTAGGTTAGGTTAAGATATGAACCGCGCTAAAACCGCATTAAACAATGTCACTTAGTGAGATGCTGTGTTTTTCACCATTACAAGTCGGGAACTGCGATATCTAATGTGAAAGCGCATGAAACCGTCGTAATCTTGTAGAAAACATTGTAAAGTAGCGAATAAAACGTTTTCTAACGATAGAAGTGCGAAGGTTCGGTTAGTTTGAGTTATGTTAGTTTAAGCTAGGTAGCGTCGTGAAACCACCAAAAACGACGTCATCTAACGAGATAGTGTTGTTTTAATGCGAGTACGAAACTGCGATAGGTAAAATGTTGTGAAAGCACACAAAACGGCATGAACAAGCCAAATACTGCGTGTTGTACCGTTACAAGTGCGAAACTGCTATGTTGTGACATTCTCGGTAAAGCGCATGCAAGTATCGTGAAACCTTAAAGAACAATGTCATTTAGCGACATACAGCGTTCTGTACTGTAATAAGTTGCTGAGAAACTGTGAGGTCAAGCAAATATCGTAATTGTGAACGAAACAGTGTAATTGAGCGTCTTTAGATACAAGTGCGAATGTTAGGTTAGGTTGACATATCAACCGTCGTAAAACCGCATTAAACAATGTCACTTAGTGAGATGTAGTGTTTTTCAACATTACAAGTCGGGAACTACGATATCTAATGTGAAAGCGCATGAAACCGTCGTAATCTTGTAGAAAACATTGTAAAGTGGCGAGTAAAACGTTTTCTAACGATAGAAGTGCGAAGGTTAGGTTAGGTTAGGTTAGTTTAAGCTAGGTAGCGTCGTGAAACTACCAAAAACGACGTCATCTAACGAGATAGTGTTGTTTTATAGCGAGTATTAAACTGCGATAGGTGAAATGTTGTGAAAGCACACAAAACGGCATCAACAAGCCAAATACTGCGTGTTCTACCGTTACAAGTGCGAAACTGCTATATTGTGATATTCTCGTTAAAGCGCATGCAAGCATCGTGAAACCTTAAAGAACAATGTCATTTAGCGAGATACAGCCTTCTGTACTGCAATAAGTTGGTGAAAAACTGTGAGGTTATGCAAATATCGTAATTGTGAACAAAACAGTGTAATAGAGCGTTTTTAGATACAAGTGCGAATGTTAGGTTAGGTTAAGATATGAACCGTCGTAAAACCGCATTAAACAATGTCAATTACTGAGATGCAGTGTTTTTACCATTAAAAGTGGGGAACTGCGATATTTAATGTGAAAGCGCTTGCAACCGTCGTTAGGTTAGGTTAGGTTAGGTTAGGTTAGGTTAGGTTAGGTTTGGTTAGGTTAGGTTAGGTTAGGTTAGGTTAGATTAGGTTAGGTTGGGTTGAGTTGGGTTAGGTTAGGTTAGGTTAGGTTGGGTTAGGTCAGGTTAGGTTAGGTTAGGTTACGTTAGGTTAGGTTAGGTTACGTTAGGTTAGGTTAGGTTACGTTAGGTTAGGTTAGGTTAGGTAAGGATAATTTGGTTAGGTTAGGTAAGGTTAGGTTAGGTTAGGTTAGGTTGGGTTGGGTGTTGTTGGGTTGGGTTGGGTTGGGTTAGGTTGGGTTAGGTTAGGTTAGGTTACGTTAGGTTAGGTTAGGTTAGGTTACGTTAGGTTATGTTAGGTTAGGTTAGGTTACGTTAGGTTAGGTTAGGTCAGGTAAGGTTAGGTTACGTTAGAATAGGTTAGGTTAGGTTACGTTAGGTTAGGTTAAGTTAGGTTAGGTTAGGTTAGGTTAGGTTAGGGTGGGTTGGGTTGGGTTAGGTTGGGTTAGGTTAGGTTAGGTTAGGTTGGGTTAGGTTAGTTTAGGTTAGGTTAGGTTAGGTTGGGTTGGGTTGGGTTAGGTTAGGTTAAGTTAGGTAAGGTTAGGTTAGGTTAGGTTAGGTTAAGGTATGAACCGTTGTAAAACCGCATTAAACAATGTGACTTAGTTAGATGCAGTGTTTTTCACCTTTACAAGTTGGGAACTGTGATATCTAATGTGAAAGCGCTTGAAACCGTCGTAATGTTGTAGAAAGCAATGTAAAGTAGCGAGTAAAACGTTTTCTAACGATAGAAGTGCGAAGGTCATGTTAGGTTGAGTTATGTTAGTTTAAGCTAGGTAGCGTCGTGAAACTACCAAAAACAACGTCATCTAACGAGATAGTGTTGTTTTATTGCGAGTACGAAACTGCGATAGGTGAAATGTTGTGAAAGCACACAAAACGGCATGAACAAGCCAAATACTGCGTGTTGTACCGTTACAAGTGCGAAACTGCTATGTTGTGACATTCTCGGTAAAGCGCATGCAAGTATCGTGAAACCTTAAAGAACGATGTCGTTTAGCGAGATACAGCGTTCTGTACTGTAATAAGTTGGTGAGAAACTGTGAGGTCTAGCAAATATCGTAATTGTGAACGAAACAGTGTAATAGAGCGTTTTTAGATACAAGTGCGAATGTTAGGTTAGGTTAAGATATGAACCGTCGTAAAACCGCATTAAACAATGTCAATTACTGAGATGCAGTGTTTTTCACCATTAAAAGTGGGGAACTGCGATATTTATAGTGAAAGCGCTTGCAACCGTCGTTAGGTTAGGTTAGGTTAGGTTAGGTTAGGTTAGGTTTGGTTAGGTTAGGTTAGGTTAGGTTAGATTAGGTTAGGTTGGGTTGAGTTGGGTTTGGTTAGGTTAGGTTAGGTTAGGTTGGGTTAGGTTAGGTTAGGTTAGGTTAGGTTACGTTAGGTTAGGTTAGGTTACGTTAGGTTAGGTTAGGTTAGGTTACGTTAGGTTAGGTTAGGTTAGGTAAGGATAATTTGGTTAGGTTAGGTTAGGTTAGGTTGGGTTGGGTGTTGTTGGGTTGGGTTGGGTTGGGTTAGGTTGGGTTAGGTTAGGTTAGGTTACTTTAGGTTAGGTTAGGTTAGGTTAGGTTATGTTAGGTTAGGTTAGGTTACGTTAGGTTAGGTTAGGTCAGGTAAGGTTAGGTTACGTTAGAATAGGTTAGGTTAGGTTAGGTTACGTTAGGTTAGGTTAAGTTAGGTTAGGTTAGGTTTGGTTAGCTTAGGTTAGGTTAGCTTAGGTTAGGTTAGGTTGGGTTGGGTTGGGTTAGGTTGGGTTAGGTTAGGTTAGGTTAGGTTAGGTTGGGTTAGGTTAGTTTAGGTTAGGTTAGGTTAGGTTAGGTTGGGTTGGGTTGGGTTAGGTTAGGTTAGGTTAGGTAAGGTGAGGTTAGGTTAGGTTAGGTTAGGTTACGTTAGGTTAAGGTATGAACCGTCGTAAAACCGCATTAAACAATGTCACTTAGTGAGATGCAGTGTTTTTCACCTTTACAAGTTGGGAACTGTGATATCTAATGTGAAAGCGCTTGAAACCGTCATAATGTTGTAGAAAGCAATGTAAAGTAGCGAGTAAAACGTTTTCTAACGATAGAAGTGCGAAGGTTATGTTAGGTTGAGTTATGTTAGTTTAAGCTAGGTAGCGTCGTGCAACTACCAAAAACAACGTCATCTAACGAGATAGTGTTGTTTTATTGCGAGTACGAAACTGCGATAGGTGAAATGTTGTGAAAGCACACAAAACGGCATGAACAAGCCAAATACTGCGTGTTGTACCGTTACAAGTGCGAAACTGCTATGTTGTGATATTCTCGTTAAAGCGCATCCAAGCATCGTGAAACCTTAAAGAACGATGTCATTTAGCGAGATACAGCGTTCTGTACTGCAATAAGTTGGTGAAAAACTGTGAGGTTATGCAAATATCCTAATTGTGAACGAAACAGTGTAATAGAGCGTTTTTTAATACAAGTGCGAATGTTAGGTTAGGTTAAGATATGAACCGTCGAAAAACCGCATTAAACAATGTCACTTAGTGAGATGCAGTGTTTTTCACCATTACAAGTCGGGAACTGCGATATCTAATGTGAAAGCGCTTGCAAACGTCGTTAGGTTAGGTTAGGTTTGGTTAGGTTAGGTTAGGTTAGGTTAGGTTAGGTTAGGTTACGTTAGGTTAGGTTAGGTTAGGTTAGGTTGGGGTATGTTAGGTAAGGTTTGGTTAGGTTAGGTTAGGTTAGGTTGGGTTAGGTAAGGTTAGGTTAGGTTAAGATATGAACCGCGCTAAAACCGCATTAAACAATGTCACTTAGTGAGAAGCTGTGTTTTTCACCATTACAAGTCGGGAACTGCGATATCTAATGTGAAAGCGCATGAAACCGTCGTAATCTTGTAGAAAACATTGTAAAGTAGCGAATAAAACGTTTTCTAACGATAGAAGTGCGAAGGTTCTGTTAGTTTGAGCTAGGTAGCGTCGTGAAACCACCAAAAACGATGTCATCTAACGAGATAGTGTTGTTTTATTGCGAGTACGAAACTGCGATAGGTGAAATATTGGGAAAGCACACAAAATGGCATGAACTAGCCAGATACTGCGTCTTGTGCCGTTACAAGTGCGAAACTGCTTTATTGTGATATTTTCGTTAAAGCGCATGCAAGTATCGTGAAACCTTAAAAAACGATGTCATTTAGCGAGATACAGCGTTCTGTACTGTAATAAGTTGGTGAGAATCTGTGAGGTCAAGCAAATATCGTAATTGTGAACGAAACAGTGTAATTGAGCGTCTTTAGATACAAGTGCGAATGTTAGGTTAGGTTGACATATCAACCGTCGTAAAACCGCATTAAACAATGTCACTTAGTGAGATGTAGTGTTTTTCAACATTACAAGTCGGGAACTACGATATCTAATGTGAAAGCGCATGAAACCGTCGTAATGTTGTGGAAAGCAATGTAAAGTAGCGAGTAAAACGTTTTCTAACGATAGAAGTGCGAAGGTTATGTTAGGTTATGTTAGTTTAAGCTAGGTAGCGTCGTGAAACCACCAAAAACGACGTCATCTAACGAGATAGTGTTGTTTTATTGCGAGTACGAAACTGCGATAGGTAAAATGTTGTGAAAGCACACAAAACGGCATGAACAAGCCAAATACTGCGTGTTGTACCGTTACAAGTGCGAAACTGCTATGTTGTGACATTCTCGGTAAAGCGCATGCATGTATCGTGAAACCTTAAAGAACGATGTCATTTAGCGAGATACAGCGTTCTGTACTGTAATAAGTTGGTGAGAAACTGTGAGGTCAAGCAAATATCGTAATTGTGAACGAAACAGTGTAATTGAGCGTCTTTAGATACAAGTGCGAATGTTAGGTTAGGTTGACATATCAACCGTCGTAAAACCGCATTAAACAATGTCACTTAGTGAGATGTAGTGTTTTTCAACATTACAAGTCGGGAACTACGATATTTAATGTGAAAGCGCATGAAACCGTCGTAATCTTGTAGAAAACATTGTAAAGTGGCGAGTAAAACGTTTTCTAACGATAGAAGTGCGAAGGTTAGGTTAGGTTAGGTTAGTTTAAGCTAGGTAGCGTCGTGAAACTACCAAAAACGACGTCATCTAACGAGATAGTGTTGTTTTATTGCGAGTACGAAACTGCGATAGGTGAAATGTTGTGAAAGCACACAAAACGGCATGAACAAGCCAAATACTGCGTGTTGTACCGTTACAAGTGCGAAACTGCTATGTTGTGATATTCTCGTTAAAGCGCATGCAAGCATCGTGAAACCTTAAAGAACGATGTCATTTAGCGAGATACAGCGTTCTGTACTGCAATAACTTGGTGAAAAACTGTGAGGTTATGCAAATATCGTAATTGTGAACGAAACAGTGTAATAGAGCGTTTTTCAATACAAGTACGAATGTTAGGTTAGGTTAAGATATGAACCGTCGTAAAACCGCATTAAACAATGTCACTTAGTGAGATGCAGTGTTTTTCACCATTACAAGTTGGGAACTGCGATATCTAATGTGAAAGCGCTTGCAAACGTCGTTAGGTTAGGTTAGGTGAGGTGAGGTGAGGTTAGGTTACGTTAGGTTAGGTTTGGTTAGGTTAGGTTAGGTTAGGTTAGGTTATGTTAGGTTAGGTTGGGTTAGGTTAGGTTAGGTTACGTTAGGTTAAGGTATGAACCGTCGTAAAACCGCAATAAACAATGTCACTTAGTGAGATGCAGTGTTTTTCACCTTTACAAGTTGGGAACTGCGATATCTAATGTGAAAGCGCTTGAAACCGTCGTAATGTTGTAGAAAGCAATGTAAAGTAGCGAGTAAAACGTTTTCTAACGATAGAAGTGCGAAGGTTATGTTAGGTTGAGTTATGTTAGTTTAAGCTAGGTAGCGTCGTGAAACCACCAAAAACGACGTCATCTAACGAGATAGTGTTGTTTTATTGCGAGTACGAAACTGCGATAGGTAAAATGTTGTGAAAGCACACAAAACGGCATGAACAAGCCAAATACTGCGTGTTGTACCGTTACAAGTGCGAAACTGCTATGTTGTGACATTCTTGGTAAAGCGCATGCAAGTATCGTGAAACCTTAAAGAACGATGTCATTTAGCGAGATACAGCGTTCTGTACTGTAATAAGTTGGTGAGAAACTGTGAGGTCAAGCAAATATCGTAATTGTGAACGAAACAGTGTAATTGAGCGTCTTTAGATACAAGTGCGAATGTTAGGTTAGGTTGACATATCAACCGTCGTAAAACCGCATTAAACAATGTCACTTAGTGAGATGTAGTGTTTTTCAACATTACAAGTCGGGAACTACGATATCTAATGTGAAAGCGCATGAAACCGTCGTAATCTTGTAGAAAACATTGTAAATTGGCAAGTAAAACGTTTTCTAACGATAGAAGTGCGAAGGTTAGGTTAGGTTAGGTTAGTTTAAGCTAGGTAGCGTCGTGAAACTACCAAAAACGACGTCATCTAACGAGATAGTGTTGTTTTATAGCGAGTATTAAACTGCGATAGGTGAAACGTTGTGAATGCACACAAAACGGCATGAACAAGCCAAATACTGCGTGTTCTACCGTTACAAGTGCGAAACTGCTATATTGTGATATTCTCGTTAAAGCGCATGCAAGCATCGTGAAACCTTAAAGAACAATGTCATTTAGCGAGATACAGCGTTCTGTACTGCAATAAGTTGGTGAAAAACTGTGAGGTTATGCAAATATCGTAATTGTGAACGAAACAGTGTAATAGAGCGTTTTTCAATACAAGTACGAATGTTAGGTTAGGTTAAGATATGAACCGTCGTAAAACCGCATTAAACAATGTCACTTAGTGAGATGCAGTGTTTTTCACCATTACAAGTTGGGAACTGCGATATCTAATGTGAAAGCGCTTGCAAACGTCGTTAGGTTAAGTTAGGTTAGGTTAGGTTAGGTTACGTTAGGTTAGGTTTGGTTAGGTTAGGTTAGGTTAGGTTATGTTAGGTTAGGTTGGGTTAGGTTAGGTTAAGTTACGTTAGGTTAAGGTTTGGTTAGGTTAGGTTAGGTTAGGTTGGTTTAGGTAAGGTTAGGTTAGGTTAAGATATGAACCGTCGTAAAACCGCATTAAACAATGTCACTTAGTGAGATGCTGTGTTTTTCACCATTACAAGTCGGGAACTGCGATATCTAATGTGAAAGCGCATGAAACCGTCGTAATCTTGTAGAAAACATTGTAAAGTAGCGAATAAAAAGTTTTCTAACGATAGAAGTGCGAAGGTTAGCTTGAGTTATGTTTAAGCTATGTAGCGTCGTGAAACTACCAAAAACGACGTCATCTAACGAGATAGTGTTGTTTTATTGCGAGTATTAAACTGCGATAGGTGAAATGTTGTGAATGCACACAAAACGGCATGAACAAGCTAAATACTGCGTGTTCTACCGTTACAAGTGCGAAACTGCTATATTGTGATATTCTCGTTAAAGCGCATGCAAGCATCGTGAAACCTTAAAGAACAATGACATTTAGCGAGATACAGCGTTATGTACTGCAATATGTTGGTGAAAAACTGTGAGGTTATGCAAATATCGTAATTGTGAACGAAACAGTGTAATAGAGCGTTTTTAAATACAAGTGCGAATGTTAGGTTAGGTTAAGATATGAACCGTCGTAAAACCGCATTAAACAATGTCAATTACTGAGATGCAGTGTTTTTCACCATTAAAAGTGGGGAACTGCGATATTTAATGTGAAAGCGCTTGCAACCGTCGTTAGGTTAGGTTAGGTTAGGTTAGGTTAGGTTAGGATAGGTTAGGTTTGGTTAGGTTAGGTTTGGTTAGGTTAGGTTAGGTTAGGTTAGATTAGGTTAGGTTGGGTTGAGGGGTTAGGTTAGGTTAGGTTAGGTTGGGTTAGGTTAGGTTAGGTTACGTTAGGTTAGGTTAGGTTACGTTAGGTTAGGTTAGGTTAGGTTACGTTAGGTTAGGTTAGGTTAGGTAAGGATAATTTGGTTAGGTTAGGTAAGGTTAGGTTAGGTTAGGTTAGGTTAGGTTGGGTGTTGTTGGGTTGGGTTGGGTTGGGTTAGGTTGGGTTAGGTTAGGTTAGGTTACGTTAGGTTAGGTTAGGTTAGGTTACGTTAGGTTATGTTAGGTTAGGTTAGGTTACGTTAGGTTGGGTTAGGTCAGGTAAGGTTAGGTTACGTTAGAATAGGTTAGGTTAGGTTACGTTAGGTTAGGTTAAGTTAGGTTAGGTTAGGTTTGGTTAGGTTAGGTTAGGTTAGCTTAGGTTAGGTTAGGTTGGGTTGGGTTGGGTTAGGTTGGGTTGGGTTGGGTTAGGCTAGGTTAGGTTAGGTTAGGTTAGGTAAGGTTAGGTTAGGTTAGGTTAGGTTAGGTTAGGTTAAGGTATGAACCGTCGTAAAACCGCATTAAACAATGTCACTTAGTGAGATGCAGTGTTTTTCACATTTACAAGTTGGGAACTGTGATATCTAATGTGAAAGCGCTTGAAACCGTCGTAATGCTGTAGAAAGCAATGTAAAGTAGCGAGTAAAACGTTTTCTCACGATAGAAGTGCGAAGGTCATGTTAGGTTGAGTTATGTTAGTTTAAGCTAGGTAGCGTCGTGAAACTACCAAAAACAACGTCATCTAACGAGATAGTGTTGTTTTATTGCGAGTACGAAACTGCGATAGGTGAAATGTTGTGAAAGCACACAAAACGGCATGAACAAGCCAAATACTGCGTGTTGTACCGTTACAAGTGCGAAACTGCTATGTTGTGATATTCTCGTTAAAGCGCATGCAAGCATCGTGAAACCTTAAAGAACGATGTCATTTAGCGAGATACAGCGTTCTGTACTGCAATAAGTTGGTGAAAAACTGTGAGGTTATGCAAATATCCTAATTGTGAACGAAACAGTGTAATAGAGCGTTTTTTAATACAAGTGCGAATGTTAGGTTAGGTTAAGATATGAACCGTCGTAAAACCGCATTAAACAATGTCACTTAGTGAGATGCAGTGTTTTTCACCATTACAAGTCGGGAACTGCGATATCTAATGTGAAAGCGCTTGCAAACGTCGTTAGGTTAGGTTAGGTTAGGTTAGGTTAGGTTAGGTTAGGTTACGTTAGGTTAGGTTAGGTTAGGTTACGTTAGGTTAGGTTAGGTTAGGTTAGGTTTGGTTAGGTTAGGTTAGGTTAGGTTAGGGTATGTTAGGTAAGGTTTGGTTAGGTTAGGTTAGGTTAGGTTGGTTTAGGTAAGGTTAGGTTAGGTTAAGATATGAACCGCGCTAAAACCGCATTAAACAATGTCACTTAGTGAGATGCTGTGTTTTTCACCATTACAAGTCGGGAACTGCGATATCTAATGTGAAAGCGCATGAAACCGTCGTAATCTTGTAGAAAACATTGTAAAGTAGCGAATAAAACGTTTTCTAACGATAGAAGTGCGAAGGTTCGGTTAGTTTGAGTTATGTTAGTTTAAGCTAGGTAGCGTCGTGAAACCACCAAAAACGACGTCATCTAACGAGATAGTGTTGTTTTAATGCGAGTACGAAACTGCGATAGGTAAAATGTTGTGAAAGCACACAAAACGGCATGAACAAGCCAAATACTGCGTGTTGTACCGTTACAAGTGCGAAACTGCTATGTTGTGACATTCTCGGTAAAGCGCATGCAAGTATCGTGAAACCTTAAAGAACAATGTCATTTAGCGAGATACAGCGTTCTGTACTGTAATAAGTTGGTGAGAAACTGTGAGGTCAAGCAAATATCGTAATTGTGAACGAAACAGTGTAATTGAGCGTCTTTAGATACAAGTGCGAATGTTAGGTTAGGTTGACATATCAACCGTCGTAAAACCGCATTAAACAATGTCACTTAGTGAGATGTAGTGTTTATCAACATTACAAGTCGGGAACTACGATATCTAATGTGAAAGCGCATGAAACCGTCGTAATCTTGTAGAAAACATTGTAAAGTGGCGAGTAAAACGTTTTCTAACGATAGAAGTGCGAAGGTTAGGTTAGGTTAGGTTAGTTTAAGCTAGGTAGCGTCGTGAAACTACCAAAAACGACGTCATCTAACGAGATAGTGTTGTTTTATAGCGAGTATTAAACTGCGATAGGTGAAATGTTGTGAAAGCACACAAAACGGCATGAACAAGCCAAATACTGCGTGTTCTACCGTTACAAGTGCGAAACTGCTATATGTGATATTCTCGTTAAAGCGCATGCAAGCATCGTGAAACCTTAAAGAACAATGTCATTTAGCGAGATACAGCGTTCTGTACTGCAATAAGTTGGTGAAAAACTGTGAGGTTATGCAAATATCGTAATTGTGAACAAAACAGTGTAATAGAGCGTTTTTAGATACAAGTGCGAATGTTAGGTTAGGTTAAGATATGAACCGTCGTAAAACCGCATTAAACAATGTCAATTACTGAGATGCAGTGTTTTTCACCATTAAAAGTGGGGAACTGCGATATTTAATGTGAAAGCGCTTGCAACCGTCGTTAGGTTAGGTTAGGTTAGGTTAGGTTAGGTTAGGTTAGGTTAGGTTAGGTTTGGTTAGGTTAGGTTAGGTTAGATTAGGTTAGGTTGGGTTGAGTTGGGTTAGGTTAGGTTAGGTTAGGTTAGGTTGGGTTAGGTTAGGTTAGGTTACGTTAGGTTAGGTTAGGTTACGTTAGGTTAGGTTAGGTTAGGTTACGTTAGGTTAGGTTAGGTTAGGTAAGGATAATTTGGTTAGGTTAGGTAAGGTTAGGTTAGGTTAGGTTAGGTTGGGTTGGGTGTTGTTGGGTTGGGTTGGGTTGGGTTAGGTTGGGTTAGGTTAGGTTAGGTTACGTTAGGTTAGGTTAGGTTAGGTTACGTTAGGTTATGTTAGGTTAGGTTAGGTTACGTTAGGTTTAGCCTAGGTCAGGTAAGGTTAGGTTACGTTAGAATAGGTTAGGTTAGGTTACGTTACGTTAGGTTAAGTTAGGTTAGGTTAGGTTAGGTTAGGTTAGGTTAGGTTAGTTTAGGTTAGGTTAGGTTAGGTTAGGTTGGGTTGGGTTGGGTTAGGTTAGGTTAGGTTAGGTTAGGTTAAGGTATGAACCGTCGTAAAACCGCAATAAACAATGTCACTTAGTGAGATGCTGTGTTTTTCACCATTACAAGTCGGTAACTGTGATATCTAATGTGAAAGCGCATGAAACCGCCGTAATCTTGTAGAAAACATTGTAAAGCAGCGAATAAAACGTTTTCTAACGAAAGAAGTGCGAAGGTTAGGTTAGTTTAAGCTAGGTAGCGTCGTGAAACTACCAAAAACGACGTCATCTAACGAGATAGTGTTGTTTTATTGCGAGTACGAAACTGCGATAGGTGAAATGTTGTGAAAGCACACAAAACGGCATGAACAAGCCAAATACTGCGTGTTGTACCGTTACAAGTGCGAAACTTCTATGTTGTGATATTCTCGTTAAAGCGCATGCAAGCATCGTGAAACCTTAAAGAACGATGTCATTTAGCGAGATACAGCGTTCTGTACTGCAATAAGTTGGTGAAAAACTGTGAGGTTATGCATATATCCTAATTGTGAACGAAACAGTGTAATAGAGCGTTTTTTAATACAAGTGCGAATGTTAGGTTAGGTTAAGATATGAACCGTCGTAAAACCGCATTAAACAATGTCACTTAGTGAGATGCAGTGTTTTTCACCATTACAAGTCGGGAACTGCGATATCTAATGTGAAAGCGCTTGCAAACGTCGTTAGGTTAGGTTAGGTTAGGTTAGGTTAGGTTAGGTTAGGTTAGGTTACGTTAGGTTAGGTTAGGTTAGGTTTGGTTAGGTTAGGTTTGGTTAGGGTATGTTAGGTAAGGTTTGGTTAGGTTAGGTTGGTTTAGGTAAGGTTAGGTTAGGTTAAGATATGAACCGCGCTAAAACCGCATTAAACAATGTCACTTAGTGAGATGCTGTGTTTTTCACCATTACAAGTCGGGAACTGCGATATCTAATGTGAAAGCGCATGAAACCGTCGTAATCTTGTAGAAAACATTGTAAAGTAGCGAATAAAACGTTTTCTAACGATAGAAGTGCGAAGGTTCGGTTAGTTTGAGCTAGGTAGCGTCGGGAAACCACCAAAAACGATGTCATCTAACGAGATAGTGTTGTTTTATTGCGAGTACGAAACTGCGATAGGTGAAATGTTGTGAATGCACACAAAACGGCATGAACAAGCCAAATACTGCGTGTTCTACCGTTACAAGTGCGAAACTGCTATATTGTGATATTCTCGTTAAAGCGCATGCAAGCATCGTGAAACCTTAAAGAACAATGTCATTTAGCGAGATACAGCGTTCTGTACTGTAATAAGTTGGTGAGAAACTGTGAGGTCAAGCAAATATCGTAATTGTGAACGAAACAGTGTAATTGAGCGTCTTTAGATACAAGTGCGAATGTTAGGTTAGGTTAAGATATGAACCGTCGTAAAACCGCATTAAACAATGTCACTTAGTGAGATGCAGTGTTTTTCAACATTACAAGTTGGGAACTGCGATATCTAATGTGAAAGCGCTTGCAAACGTCGTTAGGTTAGGTTAGGTGAGGTGAGGTGAGGTTAGGTTACGTTAGGTTAGGTTTGGTTAGGTTAGGTTAGGTTAGGTTGGGTTAGGTTAGGTTAGGTTACGTTAGGTTAAGGTATGAACCGTCGTAAAACCGCAATAAACAGTGTCACTTAGTGAGATGCAGTGTTTTTCACCTTTACAAGTTGGGAACTGCGATATCTAATGTGAAAGCGCTTGAAACCGTCGTAATGTTGTAGAAAGCAATGTAAAGTAGCGAGTAAAACGTTTTCTAACGATAGAAGTGCGAAGGTTATGTTAGGTTGAGTTATGTTAGTTTAAGCTAGGTAGCGTCGTGAAACCACCAAAAACGACGTCATCTAACGAGATAGTGTTTTATTGCGAGTACGAAACAGCGATAGGTAAAATGTTGTGAAAGCACACAAAACGGCATGAACAAGCCAAATACTGCGTGTTGTACCGTTACAAGTGCGAAACTGCTATGTTGTGACATTCTCGGTAAAGCGCATGCAAGTATCGTGAAACCTTAAAGAACGATGTCATTTAGCGAGATACAGCGTTCTGTACTGTAATAAGTTGGTGAGAAACTGTGAGGTCAAGCAAATATCGTAATTGCGAACGAAACAGTGTAATTGAGCGTCTTTAGATACAAGTGCGAATGTTAGGTTAGGTTGACATATCAACCGTCGTAAAACCGCATTAAACAATGTCACTTAGTGAGATGTAGTGTTTTTCAACATTACAAGTCGGGAACTACGATATCTAATGTGAAAGCGCATGAAACCGTCGTAATCTTGTAGAAAACATTGTAAAGTGGCGAGTAAAACGTTTTCTAACGATAGAAGTGCGAAGGTTAGGTTAGGTTAGGTTTAAGCTAGGTAGCGTCGTGAAACTACCAAAAACGACGTCATCTAACGAGATAGTGTTGTTTTATAGCGAGTATTAAACTGCGATAGGTGAAATGTTGTGAAAGCACACAAAACGGCATGAACAAGCCAAATACTGCGTGTTCTACCGTTACAAGTGCGAAACTGCTATATGTGATATTCTCGTTAAAGCGCATGCAAGCATCGTGAAACCTTAAAGAACAATGTCATTTAGCGAGATACAGCGTTCTGTACTGCAATAAGTTGGTGAAAAACTGTGAGGTTATGCAAATATCGTAATTGTGAACAAAACAGTGTAATAGAGCGTTTTTAGATACAAGTGCGAATGTTAGGTTAGGTTAAGATATGAACCGTCCTAAAACCGCATTAAACAATGTCAATTACTGAGATGCAGTGTTTTTCACCATTAAAAGTGGGGAACTGCGATATTTAATGTGAAAGCGCTTGCAACCGTCGTTAGGTTAGGTTAGGTTAGGTTAGGTTAGGTTAGGTTTGGTTAGGTTAGGTTAGGTTAGGTTAGATTAGGTTAGGTTGGGTTGAGTTGGGTTAGGTTAGGTTAGGTTGGGTTAGGTTAGGTTAGGTTACGTTAGGTTATGTTAGGTTACGTTAGGTTAGGTTAGGTTAGGTTACGTTAGGTTAGGTTAGGTTAGGTAAGGATAATTTGGTTAGGTTAGGTAAGGTTAGGTTAGGTTAGGTTAGGTTGGGTTGGGTGTTGTTGGGTTGGGTTGGGTTGGGTTAGGTTGGGTTAGGTTAGGTTAGGTTACGTTAGGTTAGGTTAGGTTAGGTTACGTTAGGTTATGTTAGGTTATGTTAGGTTAGGTTAGGTTACGTTAGGTTAGGTTAGGTCAGGTAAGGTTAGGTTACGTTAGAATAGGTTAGGTTAGGTTACGTTAGGTTAGGTTAAGTTAGGTTAGGTTAGGTTTGGTTAGGTTAGGTTAGGTTAGCTTAGGTTAGGTTAGGTTGGGTTGGGTTGGGTTAGGTTGGGTTAGGTTAGGTTAGGTTAGGTTAGGTTGGGTTAGGTTAGTTTAGGTTAGGTTAGGTTAGGTTAGGTTGGGTTGGGTTGGGTTAGGTTAGGTTAGGTTAGGTTAGGTTAGGTTAAGGTATGAACCGTCGTAAAACCGCAATAAACAATGTCACTTAGTGAGATGCTGTGTTTTTCACCATTACAAGTCGGTAACTGTGATATCTAATGTGAAAGCGCATGAAACCGTCGTAATCTTGTAGAAAACATTGTAAAGCAGCGAATAAAACGTTTTCTAACGAAAGAAGTGCGAAGGTTAGGTTAGTTTAAGCTAGGTAGCGTCGTGAAACTACCAAAAACGACGTCATCTAACGAGATAGTGTTGTTTTATTGCGAGTACGAAACTGCGATAGGTGAAATGTTGTGAAAGCACACAAAACGGCATGAACAAGCCAAATACTGCGTGTTGTACCGTTACAAGTGCGAAACTGCTATGTTGTGATATTCTCGTTAAAGCGCATGCAAGCATCGTGAAACCTTAAAGAACGATGTCATTTAGCGAGATACAGCGTTCTGTACTGCAATAACTTGGTGAAAAACTGTGAGGTTATGCAAATATCGTAATTGTGAACGAAACAGTGTAATAGAGCGTTTTTCAATACAAGTACGAATGTTAGGTTAGGTTAAGATATGAACCGTCGTAAAACCGCATTAAACAATGTCACTTAGTGAGATGCAGTGTTTTTCACCATTACAAGTTGGGAACTGCGATATCTAATGTGAAAGCGCTTGCAAACGTCGTTAGGTTAGGTTAGGTGAGGTGAGGTGAGGTTAGGTTACGTTAGGTTAGGTTTGGTTAGGTTAGGTTAGGTTAGGTTATGTTAGGTTAGGTTAGGTTGGTTTAGGTAAGGTTAGGTTAGGTTAAGATATGAACCGTCGTAAAACCGCATTAAACAATGTCACTTAGTGAGATGCTGTTTTTCACCATTACAAGTCGGGAACTGCGATATCTAATGTGAAAGCGCATGAAACCGTCGTAATCTTGTAGAAAACATTGTAAAGTAGCGAATAAAACGTTTTCTAACGATAGAAGTGCGAAGGTTAGCTTGAGTTATGTTAGTTTAAGCTATGTAGCGTCGTGAAACTACCAAAAACGACGTCATCTAACGAGATAGTGTTGTTTTATTGCGAGTATTAAACTGCGATAGGTGAAATGTTGTGAATGCACACAAAACGGCATGAACAAGCTAAATACTGCGTGTTCTACCGTTACAAGTGCGAAACTGCTATATTGTGATATTCTCGTTAAAGCGCATGCAAGCATCGTGAAACCTTAAAGAACAATGACATTTAGCGAGATACAGCGTTATGTACTGCAATATGTTGGTGAAAAACTGTGAGGTTATGCAAATATCGTAATTGTGAACGAAACAGTGTAATAGAGCGTTTTTAAATACAAGTGCGAATGTTAGGTTAGGTTAAGATATGAACCGTCGTAAAACCGCATTAAACAATGTCAATTACTGAGATGCAGTGTTTTTCACCATTAAAAGTGGGGAACTGCGATATTTAATGTGAAAGCGCTTGCAACCGTCGTTAGGTTAGGTTAGGTTAGGTTAGGTTAGGTTAGGTTAGGTTAGGTTAAGTTAGGTTAGGTTAGGTTTGGTTAGCTTAGGTTAGGTTAGCTTAGGTTAGGTTAGGTTGGGTTGGGTTGGGTTAGGTTGGGTTAGGTTAGGTTAGGTTAGGTTAGGTTGGGTTAGGTTAGTTTAGGTTAGGTTAGGTTAGGTTAGGTTGGGTTGGGTTGGGTTAGGTTAGGTTAGGTTAGGTAAGGTGAGGTTAGGTTAGGTTAGGTTAGGTTACGTTAGGTTAAGGTATGAACCGTCGTAAAACCGCATTAAACAATGTCACTTAGTGAGATGCAGTGTTTTTCACCTTTACAAGTTGGGAACTGTGATATCTAATGTGAAAGCGCTTGAAACCGTCATAATGTTGTAGAAAGCAATGTAAAGTAGCGAGTAAAACGTTTTCTAACGATAGAAGTGCGAAGGTTATGTTAGGTTGAGTTATGTTAGTTTGAGCTAGGTAGCGTCGTGAAACCACCAAAAACAACGTCATCTAACGAGATAGTGTTGTTTTATTGCGAGTACGAAACTGCGATAGGTGAAATGTTGCGAAAGCACACAAAACGGCATGAACAAGCCAAATACTGCGTGTTGTACCGTTACAAGTGCGAAACTGCTATGTTGTGATATTCTCGTTAAAGCGCATGAAAGCATCGTGAAACCTTAAAGAACGATGTCATTTAGCGAGATACAGCGTTCTGTACTGCAATAAGTTGGTGAAAATCTGTGAGGTTATGCAAATATCCTAATTGTGAACGAAACAGTGTAATAGAGCATTTTTTAATACAAGTGCGAATGTTAGGTTAGGTTAAGATATGAACCGTCGTAAAACCGCATTATTCAATGTCACTTAGTGAGATGCAGTGTTTTTCACCATTACAAGTCGGGAACTGCGATATCTAATGTGAAAGCGCTTGCAAACGTCGTTAGGTTAGGTTAGGTTAGGTTAGGTTAGGTTACGTTAGGTTAGGTTAGGTTAGGTTAGGTTACGTTAGGTTAGGTTAGGTTAGGTTAGGTTTGGTTAGGTTAGGTTAGGTTAGGTTAGGGTATGTTAGGTTAGGTTAGGTTAGGTTAGGTTAGGTTGGTTTAGGTAAGGTTAGGTTAGGTTAAGATATGAACCGCGCTAAAACCGCATTAAACAATGTCACTTAGTGAGATGCTGTGTTTTTCACCATTACAAGTAGGGAACTACGATATCTAATGTGAAAGCGCATGATACCGTCGTAATCTTGTAGAAAACATTGTAAAGTTGCGAATAAAACGTTTTCTAACGATAGAAGTGCGAAGGTTAGGTTAGGTTAGGTTAGTTTAAGCTAGGTAGCGTCGTGAAACTACCAAAAACGACGTCATCTAACGAGATAGTGTTGTTTTATTGCGACTATTAAACTGCGATAGGTGAAATGTTGTGAATGCACACAAAACGGCATGAACAAGCCAAATACTGCGTGTTCTACCGTTACAAGTGCGAAACTGCTATATTGTGATATTCTCGTTAAAGCGCATGCAAGCATCGTGAAACCTTAAAGAACAATGTCATTTAGCGAGATACAGCGTTCTGTACTGCAATAAGTTGGTGAAAAACTGTGAGGTTATGCAAATATCGTAATTGTGAACGAAACAGTGTAATAGAGCGTTTTTCAATACAAGTACGAATGTTAGGTTAGGTTAAGATATGAACCGTCGTAAAACCGCATTAAACAATGTCACTTAGTGAGATGCAGTGTTTTTCACCATTACAAGTTGGGAACTGCGATATCTAATGTGAAAGCGCTTGAAACCGTCGTAATGTTGTAGAAAGCAATGTAAAGTAGCGAGTAAAACGTTTTCTAACGATAGAAGTGCGAAGGTTATGTTAGGTTGAGTTATGTTAGTTTAAGCTAGGTAGCGTCGTGAAACCACCAAAAACGACGTCATCTAACGAGATAGTGTTTTATTGCGAGTACGAAACTGCGATAGGTAAAATGTTGTGAAAGCACACAAAATGGCATGAACAAGCCAAATACTGCGTGTTGTACCGTTACAAGTGCGAAACTGCTATGTTGTGACATACTCGGTAAAGCGCATGCAAGTATCGTGAAACCTTAAAGAACGATGTCATTTAGCGAGATACAGCGTTCTGTACTGTAATAAGTTGGTGAGAAACTGTGAGGTCAAGCAAATATCGTAATTGTGAACGAAACAGTGTAATTGAGCGTCTTTAGATACAAGTGCGAATGTTAGGTTAGGTTGAGATATCAACCGTCGTAAAACCGCATTAAACAATGTCACTTAGTGAGATGTAGTGTTTTTCAACATTACAAGTCGGGAACTACGATATCTAATGTGAAAGCGCGTGAAACCGTCGTAATCTTGTAGAAAACATTGTAAAGTTGCGAGTAAAACGTTTTCTAACGATAGAAGTGCGAAGGTTAGGTTAGGTTAGGTTAGTTTAAGCTAGGTAGCGTCGTGAAACTACCAAAAACGACGTCATCTAACGAGATAGTGTTGTTTTATTGCGAGTATTAAACTGCGATAGGTGAAATGTGAAGGCACACAATACGGCATGAACAAGCCAAATACTGCGTGTTCTACCGTTACAAGTGCGAAACTGCTATATTGTGATATTCTCGTTAAAGCGCATGCAAGCATCGTGAAACCTTAAAGAACAATGTCATTTAGCGAGATACAGCGTTCTGTACTGCAATAAGTTGGTGAAAAACTGTGAGGTTATGCAAATATCGTAATTGTGAACGAAACAGTGTAATAGAGCGTTTTTCAATACAAGTACGAATGTTAGGTTAGGTTAAGATATGAACCGTCGTAAAACCGCATTAAACAATGTCACTTAGTGAGATGCAGTGTTTTTCACCATTACAAGTTGGGAACTGCGATATCTAATGTGAAAGCGCTTGCAAACGTCGTTAGGTTAGGTTAGGTTAGGTTAGGTTAGGTTATGTTAGGTTAGGTTGGGTTAGGTTAGGTTAGGTTACGTTAGGTTAAGGTATGAACCGTCGTAAAACCGCAATAAACATTGTCACTTAGTGTGATGCAGTGTTTTTCACCTTTACAAGTCGGGAACTGCGATATCTAATGTGAAAGCGCTTGAAACCGTCGTAATGTTGTAGAAAGCAATGTAAAGTAGCGAGTAAAACGTTTTCTAACGATAGAAGTGCGAAGGTTATGTTAGGTTGAGTTATGTTAGTTTAAGCTAGGTAGCGTCGTGAAACCACCAAAAACGACGTCATCTAACGAGATAGTGTTGTTTTATTGCGAGTACGAAACTGCGATAGGTAAAATGTTGTGAAAGCACACAAAACGGCATGAACAAGCCAAATACTGCGTGTTGTACCGTTACAAGTGCGAAAGTGCTATGTTGTGACATTCTCGCTAAAGCGCATGCAAGTATCGTGAAACCTTAAAGAACGATGCCATTTAGCGAGATACAGCGTTCTGTACTGTAATAAGTTGGTGAGAAACTGTGAGGTCAAGCAAATATCGTAATAGTGAACGAAACAGTGTAATTGAGCGTCTTTAGATACAAGTGCGAATGTTAGGTTAGGTTGACTTATGAACCGTCGTAAAACCGCATTAAACAATGTCAGTGAGATATAGTGTTTTTCAACATTACTAGTCGGGAACTACGATATCTAATGTGAAAGCGCATGAAACCGTCGTAATCTTGTAGAAAACATTGTAGAGTGGCGAGTAAAACGTTTTCTAACGATAGAAGTGCGAAGGTTAGGTTAGGTTAGGTTAGTTTAAGCTAGGTAGCGTCGTGAAACTACCAAAAACGACGTCATCTAACGAGATAGTGTTGTTTTATAGCGAGTATTAAACTGCGATAGGTGAAATGTTGTGAAAGCACACAAAACGGCATCAACAAGCCAAATACTGCGTGTTCTACCGTTACAAGTGCGAAACTGCTATGTTGTGATATTCTCGTTAAAGCGCATGCAAGCATCGTGAAACCTTAAAGAACGATGTCATTTAGCGAGATACAGCGTTCTGTACTGCAATAAGTTGGTGAAAATCTGTGAGGTTATGCAAATATCCTAATTGTGAACGGAACAGTGTAATAGAGCATTTTTTAATACAAGTGCGAATGTTAGGTTAGGTTAAGATATGAACCGTCGTAAAACCGCATTATTCAATGTCACTTAGTGAGATGCAGTGTTTTTCACCATTACAAGTCGGGAACTGCGATATCTAATGTGAAAGCGCTTGCAAACGTCGTTAGGTTAGGTTAGGTTAGGTTAGGTTAGGTTACGTTAGGTTAGGTTAGGTTAGGTTAGGTTTGGTTAGGTTAGGTTAGGTTAGGTTAGGGTATGTTAGGTAAGGTTTGGTTAGGTTAGGTTAGGTTAGGTTGGTTTAGGTAAGGTTAGGTTAGGTTAAGATATGAACCGCGCTAAAACCGCATTAAACAATGTCACTTAGTGAGATGCTGTGTTTTTCACCATTACAAGTCGGGAACTGCGATATCTAATGTGAAAGCGCATGAAACCGTCGTAATCTTGTAGAAAACATTGTAAAGTAGCGAATAAAACGTTTTCTAACGATAGAAGTGCGAAGGTTCGGTTAGTTTGAGTTATGTTAGTTTAAGCTAGGTAGCGTCGTGAAACCACCAAAAACGACGTCATCTAACGAGATAGTGTTGTTTTAATGCGAGTACGAAACTGCGATAGGTAAAATGTTGTGAAAGCACACAAAACGGCATGAACAAGCCAAATACTGCGTGTTGTACCGTTACAAGTGCGAAACTGCTATGTTGTGACATTCTCGGTAAAGCGCATGCAAGTATCGTGAAACCTTAAAGAACAATGTCATTTAGCGACATACAGCGTTCTGTACTGTAATAAGTTGCTGAGAAACTGTGAGGTCAAGCAAATATCGTAATTGTGAACGAAACAGTGTAATTGAGCGTCTTTAGATACAAGTGCGAATGTTAGGTTAGGTTGACATATCAACCGTCGTAAAACCGCATTAAACAATGTCACTTAGTGAGATGTAGTGTTTTTCAACATTACAAGTCGGGAACTACGATATCTAATGTGAAAGCGCATGAAACCGTCGTAATCTTGTAGAAAACATTGTAAAGTGGCGAGTAAAACGTTTTCTAACGATAGAAGTGCGAAGGTTAGGTTAGGTTAGGTTAGTTTAAGCTAGGTAGCGTCGTGAAACTACCAAAAACGACGTCATCTAATGAGATAGTGTTGTTTTATAGCGAGTATTAAACTGCGATAGGTGAAATGTTGTGAAAGCACACAAAACGGCATGAACAAGCCAAATACTGCGTGTTCTACCGTTACAAGTGCGAAACTGCTATATTGTGATATTCTGGTTAAAGCGCATGCAAGCATCGTGAAACCTTAAAGAACAATGTCATTTAGCGAGATACAGCGTTCTGTACTGCAATAAGTTGGTGAAAAACTGTGAGGTTATGCAAATATCGTAATTGTGAACAAAACAGTGTAATAGAGCGTTTTTAAATACAAGTGCGAATGTTAGGTTAGGTTAAGATATGAACCGTCGTAAAACCGCATTAAACAATGTCAATTACTGAGATGCAGTGTTTTTCACCATTAAAAGTGGGGAACTGCGATATTTAATGTGAAAGCGCTTGCAACCGTCGTTAGGTTAGGTTAGGTTAGGTTAGGTTAGGTTAGGTTGGGTTGAGTTGGGTTAGGTTAGGTTAGGTTCGGTTAGGTTGGGTTAGGTTAGGTTAGGTTACGTTAGGTTAGGTTAGGTTACGTTAGGTTAGGTTAGGTTAGGTTACGTTAGGTTAGGTTAGGTTAGGTAAGGATAATTTGGTTAGGTTAGGTAAGGTTAGGTTAGGTTATGTTAGGTTGGGTTGGGTGTTGTTGGGTTGGGTTGGGTTGGGTTAGGTTGGGTTAGGTTAGGTTAGGTTACGTTAGGTTAGGTTAGGTTAGGTTACGTTAGGTTATGTTAGGTTAGGTTAGGTTACGTTAGGTTAGGTTAGGTCAGGTAAGGTTAGGTTACGTTAGAATAGGTTAGGTTAGGTTAAGTTAGGTTAGGTTAGGTTTGGTTAGGTTAGGTTAGGTTAGCTTAGGTTAGGTTAGGTTGGGTTGGGTTGGGTTAGGTTGGGTTGGGTTGGGTTAGGTTAGGTTAGGTAAGGTTAGGTTAGGTTAGGTTAGGTTTGGTTAAGGTATGAACCGTCGTAAAACCGCATTAAACAATGTCACTTAGTGAGATGCAGTGTTTTTCACCTTTACAAGTTGGGAACTGTGATATCTAATGTGAAAGCGCTTGAAACCGTCGTAATGTTGTAGAAAGCAATGTAAAGTAGCGAGTAAAACGTTTTTCACGATAGAAGTGCGAAGGTCATGTTAGGTTGAGTTATGTTAGTTTAAGCTAGGTAGCGTCGTGAAACTACCAAAAACAACGTCATCTAACGAGATAGTGTTGTTTTATTGCGAGTACGAAACTGCGATAGGTGAAATGTTGTGAAAGCACACAAAACGGCATGAACAAGCCAAATACTGCGTGTTGTACCGTTACAAGTGCGAAACTGCTATGTTGTGATATTCTCGTTAAAGCACATGAAAGCATCGTGAAACCTTAAAGAACGATGTCATTTAGCGAGATACAGCGTTCTGTACTGCAATAAGTTGGTGAAAAACTGTGAGGTTATGCAAATATCCTAATTGTGAACGAAACAGTGTAATAGAGCGTTTTTTAATACAAGTGCGAATGTTAGGTTAGGTTAAGATATGAACCGTCGTAAAACCGCATTAATCAATGTCACTTAGTGAGATGCAGTGTTTTTCACCATTACAAGTCGGGAACTGCGATATCTAATGTGAAAGCGCTTGCAAACGTCGTTAGGTTAGGTTAGGTTAGGTTAGGTTAGGTTACGTTAGGTTAGGTTAGGTTAGGTTAGGTTTGGTTAGGTTAGGTTAGGTTAGGTTAGGGTATGTTAGGTAAGGTTTGGTTAGGTTAGGTTAGGTTAGGTTGGTTTAGGTAAGGTTAGGTTAGGTTAAGATATGAACCGCGCTAAAACCGCATTAAACAATGTCACTTAGTGAGATGCTGTGTTTTTCACCATTACAAGTCGGGAACTGCGATATCTAATGTGAAAGCGCATGAAACCGTCGTAATCTTGTAGAAAACATTGTAAAGTAGCGAATAAAACGTTTTCTAACGATAGAAGTGCGAAGGTTCGGTTAGTTTGAGTTATGTTAGTTTAAGCTAGGTAGCGTCGTGAAACCACCAAAAACGACGTCATCTAACGAGATAGTGTTGTTTTAATGCGAGTACGAAACTGCGATAGGTAAAATGTTGTGAAAGCACACAAAACGGCATGAACAAGCCAAATACTGCGTGTTGTACCGTTACAAGTGCGAAACTGCTATGTTGTGACATTCTCGGTAAAGCGCATGCAAGTATCGTGAAACCTTAAAGAACAATGTCATTTAGCGACATACAGCGTTCTGTACTGTAATAAGTTGCTGAGAAACTGTGAGGTCAAGCAAATATCGTAATTGTGAACGAAACAGTGTAATTGAGCGTCTTTAGATACAAGTGCGAATGTTAGGTTAGGTTGACATATCAACCGTCGTAAAACCGCATTAAACAATGTCACTTAGTGAGATGTAGTGTTTTTCAACATTACAAGTCGGGAACTACGATATCTAATGTGAAAGCGCATGAAACCGTCGTAATCTTGTAGAAAACATTGTAAAGTGGCGAGTAAAACGTTTTCTAACGATAGAAGTGCGAAGGTTAGGTTAGGTTAGGTTAGTTTAAGCTAGGTAGCGTCGTGAAACTACCAAAAACGACGTCATCTAATGAGATAGTGTTGTTTTATAGCGAGTATTAAACTGCGATAGGTGAAATGTTGTGAAAGCACACAAAACGGCATGAACAAGCCAAATACTGCGTGTTCTACCGTTACAAGTGCGAAACTGCTATATTGTGATATTCTGGTTAAAGCGCATGCAAGCATCGTGAAACCTTAAAGAACAATGTCATTTAGCGAGATACAGCGTTCTGTACTGCAATAAGTTGGTTAAAAACTGTGAGGTTATGCAAATATCGTAATTGTGAACAAAACAGTGTAATAGAGCGTTTTTAAATACAAGTGCGAATGTTAGGTTAGGTTAAGATATGAACCGTCGTAAAACCGCATTAAACAATGTCAATTACTGAGATGCAGTGTTTTTCACCATTAAAAGTGGGGAACTGCGATATTTAATGTGAAAGCGCTTGCAACCGTCGTTAGGTTAGGTTAGGTTAGGTTAGGTTAGGTTGGGTTGAGTTGGGTTAGGTTAGGTTAGGTTCGGTTAGGTTGGGTTAGGTTAGGTTAGGTTACGTTAGGTTAGGTTAGGTTACGTTAGGTTAGGTTAGGTTAGGTTACGTTAGGTTAGGTTAGGTTAGGTAAGGATAATTTGGTTAGGTTAGGTAAGGTTAGGTTAGGTTATGTTAGGTTGGGTTGGGTGTTGTTGGGTTGGGTTGGGTTGGGTTAGGTTGGGTTAGGTTAGGTTAGGTTACGTTAGGTTAGGTTAGGTTACGTTAGGTTATGTTAGGTTAGGTTAGGTTACGTTAGGTTAGGTTAGGTCAGGTAAGGTTAGGTTACGTTAGAATAGGTTAGGTTAGGTTAAGTTAGGTTAGGTTAGGTTTGGTTAGGTTAGGTTAGGTTAGCTTAGGTTAGGTTAGGTTGGGTTGGGTTGGGTTAGGTTGGGTTGGGTTGGGTTAGGTTAGGTTAGGTAAGGTTAGGTTAGGTTAGGTTAGGTTTGGTTAAGGTATGAACCGTCGTAAAACCGCTATAAACAATGTCACTTAGTGAGATGCAGTGTTTTTCACCTTTACAAGTTGGGAACTGTGATATCTAATGTGAAAGCGCTTGAAACCGTCGTAATGTTGTAGAAAGCAATGTAAAGTAGCGAGTAAAACGTTTTTCACGATAGAAGTGCGAAGGTCATGTTAGGTTGAGTTATGTTAGTTTAAGCTAGGTAGCGTCGTGAAACTACCAAAAACAACGTCATCTAACGAGATAGTGTTGTTTTATTGCGAGTACGAAACTGCGATAGGTGAAATGTTGTGAAAGCACACAAAACGGCATGAACAAGCCAAATACTGCGTGTTGTACCGTTACAAGTGCGAAACTGCTATGTTGTGATATTCTCGTTAAAGCACATGAAAGCATCGTGAAACCTTAAAGAACGATGTCATTTAGCGAGATACAGCGTTCTGTACTGCAATAAGTTGGTGAAAAAGTGTGAGGTTATGCAAATATCCTAATTGTGAACGAAACAGTGTAATAGAGCGTTTTTTAATACAAGTGCGAATGTTAGGTTAGGTTAAGATATGAACCGTCGTAAAACCGCATTAATCAATGTCACTTAGTGAGATGCAGTGTTTTTCACCATTACAAGTCGGGAACTGCGATATCTAATGTGAAAGCGCTTGCAAACGTCGTTAGGTTAGGTTAGGTTAGGTTAGGTTAGGTTACGTTAGGTTAGGTTAGGTTAGGTTAGGTTTGGTTAGGTTAGGTTAGGTTAGGTTAGGGTATGTTAGGTAAGGTTTGGTTAGGTTAGGTTAGGTTAGGTTGGTTTAGGTAAGGTTAGGTTAGGTTAAGATATGAACCGCGCTAAAACCGCATTAAACAATGTCACTTAGTGAGATGCTGTGTTTTTCACCATTACAAGTCGGGAACTGCGATATCTAATGTGAAAGCGCATGAAACCGTCGTAATCTTGTAGAAAACATTGTAAAGTAGCGAATAAAACGTTTTCTAACGATAGAAGTGCGAAGGTTCGGTTAGTTTGAGTTATGTTAGTTTAAGCTAGGTAGCGTCGTGAAACCACCAAAAACGACGTCATCTAACGAGATAGTGTTGTTTTAATGCGAGTACGAAACTGCGATAGGTAAAATGTTGTGAAAGCACACAAAACGGCATGAACAAGCCAAATACTGCGTGTTGTACCGTTACAAGTGCGAAACTGCTATGTTGTGACATTCTCGGTAAAGCGCATGCAAGTATCGTGAAACCTTAAAGAACAATGTCATTTAGCGACATACAGCGTTCTGTACTGTAATAAGTTGCTGAGAAACTGTGAGGTCAAGCAAATATCGTAATTGTGAACGAAACAGTGTAATTGAGCGTCTTTAGATACAAGTGCGAATGTTAGGTTAGGTTGACATATCAACCGTCGTAAAACCGCATTAAACAATGTCACTTAGTGAGATGTAGTGTTTTTCAACATTACAAGTCGGGAACTACGATATCTAATGTGAAAGCGCATGAAACCGTCGTAATCTTGTAGAAAACATTGTAAAGTGGCGAGTAAAACGTTTTCTAACGATAGAAGTGCGAAGGTTAGGTTAGGTTAGGTTAGTTTAAGCTAGGTAGCGTCGTGAAACTACCAAAAACGACGTCATCTAATGAGATAGTGTTGTTTTATAGCGAGTATTAAACTGCGATAGGTGAAATGTTGTGAAAGCACACAAAACGGCATGAACAAGCCAAATACTGCGTGTTCTACCGTTACAAGTGCGAAACTGCTATATTGTGATATTCTGGTTAAAGCGCATGCAAGCATCGTGAAACCTTAAAGAACAATGTCATTTAGCGAGATACAGCGTTCTGTACTGCAATAAGTTGGTTAAAAACTGTGAGGTTATGCAAATATCGTAATTGTGAACAAAACAGTGTAATAGAGCGTTTTTAAATACAAGTGCGAATGTTAGGTTAGGTTAAGATATGAACCGTCGTAAAACCGCATTAAACAATGTCAATTACTGAGATGCAGTGTTTTTCACCATTAAAAGTGGGGAACTGCGATATTTAATGTGAAAGCGCTTGCAACCGTCGTTAGGTTAGGTTAGGTTAGGTTAGGTTAGGTTAGGTTGGGTTGAGTTGGGTTAGGTTAGGTTAGGTTCGGTTAGGTTGGGTTAGGTTAGGTTAGGTTACGTTAGGTTAGGTTAGGTTACGTTAGGTTAGGTTAGGTTAGGTTACGTTAGGTTAGGTTAGGTTAGGTAAGGATAATTTGGTTAGGTTAGGTAAGGTTAGGTTAGGTTATGTTAGGTTGGGTTGGGTGTTGTTGGGTTGGGTTGGGTTGGGTTAGGTTGGGTTAGGTTAGGTTAGGTTACGTTAGGTTAGGTTAGGTTAGGTTACGTTAGGTTATGTTAGGTTAGGTTAGGTTACGTTAGGTTAGGTTAGGTCAGGTAAGGTTAGGTTACGTTAGAATAGGTTAGGTTAGGTTAAGTTAGGTTAGGTTAGGTTTGGTTAGGTTAGGTTAGGTTAGCTTAGGTTAGGTTAGGTTGGGTTGGGTTGGGTTAGGTTGGGTTGGGTTGGGTTAGGTTAGGTTAGGTAAGGTTAGGTTAGGTTAGGTTAGGTTTGGTTAAGGTATGAACCGTCGTAAAACCGCATTAAACAATGTCACTTAGTGAGATGCAGTGTTTTTCACCTTTACAAGTTGGGAACTGTGATATCTAATGTGAAAGCGCTTGAAACCGTCGTAATGTTGTAGAAAGCAATGTAAAGTAGCGAGTAAAACGTTTTTCACGATAGAAGTGCGAAGGTCATGTTAGGTTGAGTTATGTTAGTTTAAGCTAGGTAGCGTCGTGAAACTACCAAAAACAACGTCATCTAACGAGATAGTGTTGTTTTATTGCGAGTACGAAACTGCGATAGGTGAAATGTTGCGAAAGCACACAAAACGGCATGAACAAGCCAAATACTGCGTGTTGTACCGTTACAAGTGCGAAACTGCTATGTTGTGATATTCTCGTTAAAGCGCATGAAAGCATCGTGAAACCTTAAAGAACGATGTCATTTAGCGAGATACAGCGTTCTGTACTGCAATAAGTTGGTGAAAATCTGTGAGGTTATGCAAATATCCTAATTGTGAACGAAACAGTGTAATAGAGCATTTTTTAATACAAGTGCGAATGTTAGGTTAGGTTAAGATATGAACCGTCGTAAAACCGCATTAAACAATGTCACTTAGTGAGATGCAGTGTTTTTCACCATTACAAGTTGGGAACTGCGATATCTAATGTGAAAGCGCTTGAAACCGTCGTAATGTTGTAGAAAGCAATGTAAAGTAGCGAGTAAAACGTTTTCTAACGATAGAAGTGCGAAGATTATGTTAGGTTGAGTTATGTTAGTTTAAGCTAGGTAGCGTCGTGAAACCACCAAAAACGACGTCATCTAACGAGATAGTGTTGTTTTATTGCGAGTACGAAACTGCGATAGGTAAAATGTTGTGAAAGCACACAAAATGGCATGAACAAGCCAAATACTGCGTGTTGTACCGTTACAAGTGCGAAACTGCTATGTTGTGACATTCTCGGTAAAGCGCATGCAAGTACGTGAAACCTTAAAGAACGATGTCATTTAGCGAGATACAGCGTTCTGTACTGTAATAAGTTGGTGAGAAACTGTGAGGTCAAGCAAATATCGTAATTGTGAACGAAACAGTGTAATTGAGCGTCTTTAGATACAAGTGCGAATGTTAGGTTAGGTTGACATATCAACCGTCGTAAAACCGCATTAAACAATGTCACTTAGTGAGATGTAGTGTTTTTCAACATTACAAGTCGGGAACTACGATATCTAATGTGAAAGCGCATGAAACCGTCGTAATCTTGTAGAAAACATTGTAAAGTTGCGAGTAAAACGTTTTCTAACGATAGAAGTGCGAAGGTTAGGTTAGGTTAGGTTAGTTTAAGCTAGGTAGCGTCGTGAAACTACCAAAAACGACGTCATCTAACGAGATAGTGTTGTTTTATTGCGAGTATTAAACTGCGATAGGTGAAATGTTGTGAATGCACACAAAACGGCATGAACAAGCCAAATACTGCGTGTTCTACCGTTACAAGTGCGAAACTGCTATATTGTGATATTCTCGTTAAAGCGAATGCAAGCATCGTGAAACCTTAAAGAACAATGTCATTTAGCGAGATACAGCGTTCTGTACTGCAATAAGTTGGTGAAAAACTGTGAGGTTATGCAAATATCGTAATTGTGAACGAAACAGTGTAATAGAGCGTTTTTCAATACAAGTACGAATGTTAGGTTAGGTTAAGATATGAACCGTCGTAAAACCGCATTAAACAATGTCACTTAGTGAGATGCAGTGTTTTTCACCATTACAAGTTGGGAACTGCGATATCTAATGTGAAAGCGCTTGCAAACGTCGTTAGGTTAGGTTAGGTTAGGTTAGGTTAGGTTAGGTTATGTTAGGTTAGGTTGGGTTAGGTTAGGTTAGGTTACGTTAGGTTAAGGTATGAACCGTCGTAAAACCGCAATAAACATTGTCACTTAGTGAGATGCAGTGTTTTTCACCTTTACAAGTCGGGAACTGCGATATTTAATGTGAAAGCGCTTGAAACCGTCGTAATGTTGTAGAAAGCAATGTAAAGTAGCGAGTAAAACGTTTTCTAACGATAGAAGTGCGAAGGTTATGTTAGGTTGAGTTATGTTAGTTTAAGCTAGGTAGCGTCGTGAAACCACCAAAAACGACGTCATCTAACGAGATAGTGTTGTTTTATTGCGAGTACGAAACTGCGATAGGTAAAATGTTGTGAAAGCACACAAAACGGCATGAACAAGCCAAATACTGCGTGTTGTACCGTTACAAGTGCGAAAGTGCTATGTTGTGACATTCTCGCTAAAGCGCATGCAAGTATCGTGAAACCTTAAAGAACGATGTCATTTAGCGAGATACAGCGTTCTGTACTGTAATAAGTTGGTGAGAAACTGTGAGGTCAAGCAAATATCGTAATTGTGAACGAAACAGTGTAATTGAGCGTCTTTCGATACAAGTGCGAATGTTAGGTTAGGTTGACATATGAACCGTCGTAAAACCGCATTAAACAATGTCAGTGAGATATAGTGTTTTTCAACATTACAAGTCGGGAACTACGATATCTAATGTGAAAGCGCATGAAACCGTCGTAATCTTGTAGAAAACATTGTAGAGTGGCGAGTAAAACGTTTTCTAACGATAGAAGTGCGAAGGTTAGGTTAGGTTAGGTTAGTTTAAGCTAGGTAGCGTCGTGAAACTACCAAAAACGACGTCATCTAACGAGATAGTGTTGTTTTATAGCGAGTATTAAACTGCGATAGGTGAAATGTTGTGAAAGCACACAAAACGGCATCAACAAGCCAAATACTGCGTGTTCTACCGTTACAAGTGCGAAACTGCTATATTGTGATATTCTCGTTAAAGCGCATGCAAGCATCGTGAAACCTTAAAGAACAATGTCATTTAGCGAGATACAGCCTTCTGTACTGCAATAAGTTGGTGAAAAACTGTGAGGTTATGCAAATATCGTAATTGTGAACAAAACAGTGTAATAGAGCGTTTTTAGATACAAGTGCGAATGTTAGGT
>NW_027464627.1:865000-877500 GCF_043290135.1 Rhipicephalus microplus | reverse complement strand
CATCCAAGCATCGTGAAACCTTAAAGAACGATGTCATTTAGCGAGATACAGCGTTCTGTACTGCAATAAGTTGGTGAAAAACTGTGAGGTTATGCAAATATCCTAATTGTGAACGAAACAGTGTAATAGAGCGTTTTTTAATACAAGTGCGAATGTTAGGTTAGGTTAAGATATGAACCGTCGAAAAACCGCATTAAACAATGTCACTTAGTGAGATGCCGTGTTTTTCACCATTACAAGTCGGGAACTGCGATATCTAATGTGAAAGCGCTTGCAAACGTCGTTAGGTTAGGTTAGGTTTGGTTAGGTTAGGTTAGGTTAGGTTAGGTTAGGTTAGGTTACGTTAGGTTAGGTTAGGTTAGGTTAGGTTAGGTTGGGGTATGTTAGGTAAGGTTTGGTTAGGTTAGGTTAGGTTAGGTTGGGTTAGGTAAGGTTAGGTTAGGTTAAGATATGAACCGCGCTAAAACCGCATTAAACAATGTCACTTAGTGAGAAGCTGTGTTTTTCACCATTACAAGTCGGGAACTGCGATATCTAATGTGAAAGCGCTTGCAAACGTCGTTAGGTTAGGTTAGGTTTGGTTAGGTTAGGTTAGGTTAGGTTAGGTTAGGTTAGGTTACGTTAGGTTAGGTTAGGTTAGGTTAGGTTAGGTTGGGGTATGTTAGGTAAGGTTTGGTTAGGTTAGGTTAGGTTAGGTTGGGTTAGGTAAGGTTAGGTTAGGTTAAGATATGAACCGCGCTAAAACCGCATTAAACAATGTCACTTAGTGAGAAGCTGTGTTTTTCACCATTACAAGTCGGGAACTGCGATATCTAATGTGAAAGCGCATGAAACCGTCGTAATCTTGTAGAAAACATTGTAAAGTAGCGAATAAAACGTTTTCTAACGATAGAAGTGCGAAGGTTCTGTTAGTTTGAGCTAGGTAGCGTCGTGAAACCACCAAAAACGATGTCATCTAACGAGATAGTGTTGTTTTATTGCGAGTACGAAACTGAGATAGGTGAAATATTGGGAAAGCACACAAAATGGCATGAACTAGCCAGATATAGATATCGTAGTTCCCGACTTGTAATGTTGAAAAACACTACATCTCACTAAGTGACATTGTTTAATGCGGTTTTACGACGGTAATTGTGAACGAAACAGTGTAATTGAGCGTCTTTAGATACAAGTGCGAATGTTAGGTTAGGTTGACATATCAACCGTCGTAAAACCGCATTAAACAATGTCACTTAGTGAGATGTAGTGTTTTTCAACATTACAAGTCGGGAACTACGATATCTAATGTGAAAGCGCATGAAACCGTCGTAATCTTGTAGAAAACATTGTAAAGTGGCGAGTAAAACGTTTTCTAACGATAGAAGTGCGAAGGTTAGGTTAGGTTAGGTTAGTTTAAGCTAGGTAGCGTCGTGAAACTACCAAAAACGACGTCATCTAACGAGATAGTGTTTTATAGCGAGTATTAAACTGCGATGGGTGAAATGTTGTGAAAGCACACAAAACGGCATGAACAAGCCAAATACTGCGTGTTCTACCGTTACAAGTGCGAAACTGCTATATTGTGATATTCTCGTTAAAGCGCATGCAAGCATCGTGAAACCTTAAAGAACAATGTCATTTAGCGAGATACAGCGTTCTGTACTGCAATAAGTTGGTGAAAAACTGTGAGGTTATGCAAATATCGTAATTGTGAACGAAACAGTGTAATAGAGCGTTTTTCAATACAAGTACGAATGTTAGGTTAAGATATGAACCGTCGTAAAACCGCATTAAACAATGTCACTTAGTGAGATGCAGTGTTTTTCACCATTACAAGTTGGGAACTGCGATATCTAATGTGAAAGCGCTTGAAACCGTCGTAATGTTGTAGAAAACAATGTAAAGTAGCGAGTAAAACGTTTTCTAACGATAGAAGTGCGAAGGTTATGTTAGGTTGAGTTATGTTAGTTTAAGCTAGGTAGCGTCGTGAAACCACCAAAAACGACGTCATCTAACGAGATAGTGTTGTTTTATTGCGAGTACGAAACTGCGATAGGTAAAATGTTGTGAAAGCACACAAAACGGCATGAACAAGCCAAATACTGCGTGTTGTACCGTTACAAGTGCGAAACTGCTATGTTGTGACATTCTCGGTAAAGCGCATGCAAGTATCGTGAAACCTTAAAGAACGATGTCATTTAGCGAGATACAGCGTTCTGTACTGTAATAAGTTGGTGAGAAACTGTGAGGTCAAGCAAATATCGTAATTGTGAACGAAACAGTGTAATTGAGCGTCTTTAGATACAAGTGCGAATGTTAGGTTAGGTTGACATATCAACCGTCGTAAAACCGCATTAAACAATGTCACTTAGTGAGATGTAGTGTTTTTCAACATTACAAGTCGGGAACTACGATATCTATTGTGAAAGCGCATGAAACCGTCGTAATCTTGTAGAAAACATTGTAAAGTGGCGAGTAAAACGTTTTCCAACGATAGAAGTGCGAAGGTTAGGTTAGGTTAGGTTAGTTTAAGCTAGGTAGCGTCGTGAAACTACCCAAAACAACGTCATCTAACGAGATAGTGTTGTTTTATTGCGAGTACGAAACTGCGATAGGTGAAATGTTGTGAAAGCACACAAAACGGCATGAACAAGCCAAATACTGCGTGTTGTACCGTTACAAGTGCGAAACTGCTATGTTGTGATATTCTCGTTAAAGCACATGAAAGCATCGTGAAACCTTAAAGAACGATGTCATTTAGCGAGATACAGCGTTCTGTACTGCAATAAGTTGGTGAAAAACTGTGAGGTTATGCAAATATCCTAATTGTGAACGAAACAGTGTAATAGAGCGTTTTTTAATACAAGTGCGAATGTTAGGTTAGGTTAAGATATGAACCGTCGTAAAACCGCATTAATCAATGTCACTTAGTGAGATGCAGTGTTTTTCACCATTACAAGTCGGGAACTGCGATATCTAATGTGAAAGCGCTTGCAAACGTCGTTAGGTTAGGTTAGGTTAGGTTAGGTTAGGTTACGTTAGGTTAGGTTAGGTTAGGTTAGGTTTGGTTAGGTTAGGTTAGGTTAGGTTAGGGTATGTTAGGTAAGGTTTGGTTAGGTTAGGTTAGGTTAGGTTGGTTTAGGTAAGGTTAGGTTAGGTTAAGATATGAACCGCGCTAAAACCGCATTAAACAATGTCACTTAGTGAGATGCTGTGTTTTTCACCATTACAAGTCGGGAACTGCGATATCTAATGTGAAAGCGCATGAAACCGTCGTAATCTTGTAGAAAACATTGTAAAGTAGCGAATAAAACGTTTTCTAACGATAGAAGTGCGAAGGTTCGGTTAGTTTGAGTTATGTTAGTTTAAGCTAGGTAGCGTCGTGAAACCACCAAAAACGACGTCATCTAACGAGATAGTGTTGTTTTAATGCGAGTACGAAACTGCGATAGGTAAAATGTTGTGAAAGCACACAAAACGGCATGAACAAGCCAAATACTGCGTGTTGTACCGTTACAAGTGCGAAACTGCTATGTTGTGACATTCTCGGTAAAGCGCATGCAAGTATCGTGAAACCTTAAAGAACAATGTCATTTAGCGACATACAGCGTTCTGTACTGTAATAAGTTGCTGAGAAACTGTGAGGTCAAGCAAATATCGTAATTGTGAACGAAACAGTGTAATTGAGCGTCTTTAGATACAAGTGCGAATGTTAGGTTAGGTTGACATATCAACCGTCGTAAAACCGCATTAAACAATGTCACTTAGTGAGATGTAGTGTTTTTCAACATTACAAGTCGGGAACTACGATATCTAATGTGAAAGCGCATGAAACCGTCGTAATCTTGTAGAAAACATTGTAAAGTGGCGAGTAAAACGTTTTCTAACGATAGAAGTGCGAAGGTTAGGTTAGGTTAGGTTAGTTTAAGCTAGGTAGCGTCGTGAAACTACCAAAAACGACGTCATCTAATGAGATAGTGTTGTTTTATAGCGAGTATTAAACTGCGATAGGTGAAATGTTGTGAAAGCACACAAAACGGCATGAACAAGCCAAATACTGCGTGTTCTACCGTTACAAGTGCGAAACTGCTATATTGTGATATTCTGGTTAAAGCGCATGCAAGCATCGTGAAACCTTAAAGAACAATGTCATTTAGCGAGATACAGCGTTCTGTACTGCAATAAGTTGGTGAAAAACTGTGAGGTTATGCAAATATCGTAATTGTGAACAAAACAGTGTAATAGAGCGTTTTTAAATACAAGTGCGAATGTTAGGTTAGGTTAAGATATGAACCGTCGTAAAACCGCATTAAACAATGTCAATTACTGAGATGCAGTGTTTTTCACCATTAAAAGTGGGGAACTGCGATATTTAATGTGAAAGCGCTTGCAACCGTCGTTAGGTTAGGTTAGGTTAGGTTAGGTTAGGTTAAGTTAGGTTAGGTTGGGTTGAGTTGGGTTAGGTTAGGTTAGGTTCGGTTAGGTTGGGTTAGGTTAGGTTAGGTTACGTTAGGTTAGGTTAGGTTACGTTAGGTTAGGTTAGGTTAGGTTACGTTAGGTTAGGTTAGGTTAGGTAAGGATAATTTGGTTAGGTTAGGTAAGGTTAGGTTAGGTTATGTTAGGTTGGGTTGGGTGTTGTTGGGTTGGGTTGGGTTGGGTTAGGTTGGGTTAGGTTAGGTTAGGTTACGTTAGGTTAGGTTAGGTTAGGTTACGTTAGGTTATGTTAGGTTAGGTTAGGTTACGTTAGGTTAGGTTAGGTCAGGTAAGGTTAGGTTACGTTAGAATAGGTTAGGTTAGGTTAAGTTAGGTTAGGTTAGGTTTGGTTAGGTTAGGTTAGGTTAGCTTAGGTTAGGTTAGGTTGGGTTGGGTTGGGTTAGGTTGGGTTGGGTTGGGTTAGGTTAGGTTAGGTAAGGTTAGGTTAGGTTAGGTTAGGTTTGGTTAAGGTATGAACCGTCGTAAAACCGCATTAAACAATGTCACTTAGTGAGATGCAGTGTTTTTCACCTTTACAAGTTGGGAACTGTGATATCTAATGTGAAAGCGCTTGAAACCGTCGTAATGTTGTAGAAAGCAATGTAAAGTAGCGAGTAAAACGTTTTTCACGATAGAAGTGCGAAGGTCATGTTAGGTTGAGTTATGTTAGTTTAAGCTAGGTAGCGTCGTGAAACTACCAAAAACAACGTCATCTAACGAGATAGTGTTGTTTTATTGCGAGTACGAAACTGCGATAGGTGAAATGTTGTGAAAGCACACAAAACGGCATGAACAAGCCAAATACTGCGTGTTGTACCGTTACAAGTGCGAAACTGCTATGTTGTGATATTCTCGTTAAAGCACATGAAAGCATCGTGAAACCTTAAAGAACGATGTCATTTAGCGAGATACAGCGTTCTGTACTGCAATAAGTTGGTGAAAAACTGTGAGGTTATGCAAATATCCTAATTGTGAACGAAACAGTGTAATAGAGCGTTTTTTAATACAAGTGCGAATGTTAGGTTAGGTTAAGATATGAACCGTCGTAAAACCGCATTAATCAATGTCACTTAGTGAGATGCAGTGTTTTTCACCATTACAAGTCGGGAACTGCGATATCTAATGTGAAAGCGCTTGCAAACGTCGTTAGGTTAGGTTAGGTTAGGTTAGGTTAGGTTACGTTAGGTTAGGTTAGGTTAGGTTAGGTTTGGTTAGGTTAGGTTAGGTTAGGTTAGGGTATGTTAGGTAAGGTTTGGTTAGGTTAGGTTAGGTTAGGTTGGTTTAGGTAAGGTTAGGTTAGGTTAAGATATGAACCGCGCTAAAACCGCATTAAACAATGTCACTTAGTGAGATGCTGTGTTTTTCACCATTACAAGTCGGGAACTGCGATATCTAATGTGAAAGCGCATGAAACCGTCGTAATCTTGTAGAAAACATTGTAAAGTAGCGAATAAAACGTTTTCTAACGATAGAAGTGCGAAGGTTCGGTTAGTTTGAGTTATGTTAGTTTAAGCTAGGTAGCGTCGTGAAACCACCAAAAACGACGTCATCTAACGAGATAGTGTTGTTTTAATGCGAGTACGAAACTGCGATAGGTAAAATGTTGTGAAAGCACACAAAACGGCATGAACAAGCCAAATACTGCGTGTTGTACCGTTACAAGTGCGAAACTGCTATGTTGTGACATTCTCGGTAAAGCGCATGCAAGTATCGTGAAACCTTAAAGAACAATGTCATTTAGCGACATACAGCGTTCTGTACTGTAATAAGTTGCTGAGAAACTGTGAGGTCAAGCAAATATCGTAATTGTGAACGAAACAGTGTAATTGAGCGTCTTTAGATACAAGTGCGAATGTTAGGTTAGGTTGACATATCAACCGTCGTAAAACCGCATTAAACAATGTCACTTAGTGAGATGTAGTGTTTTTCAACATTACAAGTCGGGAACTACGATATCTAATGTGAAAGCGCATGAAACCGTCGTAATCTTGTAGAAAACATTGTAAAGTGGCGAGTAAAACGTTTTCTAACGATAGAAGTGCGAAGGTTAGGTTAGGTTAGGTTAGTTTAAGCTAGGTAGCGTCGTGAAACTACCAAAAACGACGTCATCTAATGAGATAGTGTTGTTTTATAGCGAGTATTAAACTGCGATAGGTGAAATGTTGTGAAAGCACACAAAACGGCATGAACAAGCCAAATACTGCGTGTTCTACCGTTACAAGTGCGAAACTGCTATATTGTGATATTCTGGTTAAAGCGCATGCAAGCATCGTGAAACCTTAAAGAACAATGTCATTTAGCGAGATACAGCGTTCTGTACTGCAATAAGTTGGTTAAAAACTGTGAGGTTATGCAAATATCGTAATTGTGAACAAAACAGTGTAATAGAGCGTTTTTAAATACAAGTGCGAATGTTAGGTTAGGTTAAGATATGAACCGTCGTAAAACCGCATTAAACAATGTCAATTACTGAGATGCAGTGTTTTTCACCATTAAAAGTGGGGAACTGCGATATTTAATGTGAAAGCGCTTGCAACCGTCGTTAGGTTAGGTTAGGTTAGGTTAGGTTAGGTTGGGTTGAGTTGGGTTAGGTTAGGTTAGGTTCGGTTAGGTTGGGTTAGGTTAGGTTAGGTTACGTTAGGTTAGGTTAGGTTACGTTAGGTTAGGTTAGGTTAGGTTACGTTAGGTTAGGTTAGGTTAGGTAAGGATAATTTGGTTAGGTTAGGTAAGGTTAGGTTAGGTTATGTTAGGTTGGGTTGGGTGTTGTTGGGTTGGGTTGGGTTGGGTTAGGTTGGGTTAGGTTAGGTTAGGTTACGTTAGGTTAGGTTAGGTTAGGTTACGTTAGGTTATGTTAGGTTAGGTTAGGTTACGTTAGGTTAGGTTAGGTCAGGTAAGGTTAGGTTACGTTAGAATAGGTTAGGTTAGGTTAAGTTAGGTTAGGTTAGGTTTGGTTAGGTTAGGTTAGGTTAGCTTAGGTTAGGTTAGGTTGGGTTGGGTTGGGTTAGGTTGGGTTGGGTTGGGTTAGGTTAGGTTAGGTAAGGTTAGGTTAGGTTAGGTTAGGTTTGGTTAAGGTATGAACCGTCGTAAAACCGCTATAAACAATGTCACTTAGTGAGATGCAGTGTTTTTCACCTTTACAAGTTGGGAACTGTGATATCTAATGTGAAAGCGCTTGAAACCGTCGTAATGTTGTAGAAAGCAATGTAAAGTAGCGAGTAAAACGTTTTTCACGATAGAAGTGCGAAGGTCATGTTAGGTTGAGTTATGTTAGTTTAAGCTAGGTAGCGTCGTGAAACTACCAAAAACAACGTCATCTAACGAGATAGTGTTGTTTTATTGCGAGTACGAAACTGCGATAGGTGAAATGTTGTGAAAGCACACAAAACGGCATGAACAAGCCAAATACTGCGTGTTGTACCGTTACAAGTGCGAAACTGCTATGTTGTGATATTCTCGTTAAAGCACATGAAAGCATCGTGAAACCTTAAAGAACGATGTCATTTAGCGAGATACAGCGTTCTGTACTGCAATAAGTTGGTGAAAAAGTGTGAGGTTATGCAAATATCCTAATTGTGAACGAAACAGTGTAATAGAGCGTTTTTTAATACAAGTGCGAATGTTAGGTTAGGTTAAGATATGAACCGTCGTAAAACCGCATTAATCAATGTCACTTAGTGAGATGCAGTGTTTTTCACCATTACAAGTCGGGAACTGCGATATCTAATGTGAAAGCGCTTGCAAACGTCGTTAGGTTAGGTTAGGTTAGGTTAGGTTAGGTTACGTTAGGTTAGGTTAGGTTAGGTTAGGTTTGGTTAGGTTAGGTTAGGTTAGGTTAGGGTATGTTAGGTAAGGTTTGGTTAGGTTAGGTTAGGTTAGGTTGGTTTAGGTAAGGTTAGGTTAGGTTAAGATATGAACCGCGCTAAAACCGCATTAAACAATGTCACTTAGTGAGATGCTGTGTTTTTCACCATTACAAGTCGGGAACTGCGATATCTAATGTGAAAGCGCATGAAACCGTCGTAATCTTGTAGAAAACATTGTAAAGTAGCGAATAAAACGTTTTCTAACGATAGAAGTGCGAAGGTTCGGTTAGTTTGAGTTATGTTAGTTTAAGCTAGGTAGCGTCGTGAAACCACCAAAAACGACGTCATCTAACGAGATAGTGTTGTTTTAATGCGAGTACGAAACTGCGATAGGTAAAATGTTGTGAAAGCACACAAAACGGCATGAACAAGCCAAATACTGCGTGTTGTACCGTTACAAGTGCGAAACTGCTATGTTGTGACATTCTCGGTAAAGCGCATGCAAGTATCGTGAAACCTTAAAGAACAATGTCATTTAGCGACATACAGCGTTCTGTACTGTAATAAGTTGCTGAGAAACTGTGAGGTCAAGCAAATATCGTAATTGTGAACGAAACAGTGTAATTGAGCGTCTTTAGATACAAGTGCGAATGTTAGGTTAGGTTGACATATCAACCGTCGTAAAACCGCATTAAACAATGTCACTTAGTGAGATGTAGTGTTTTTCAACATTACAAGTCGGGAACTACGATATCTAATGTGAAAGCGCATGAAACCGTCGTAATCTTGTAGAAAACATTGTAAAGTGGCGAGTAAAACGTTTTCTAACGATAGAAGTGCGAAGGTTAGGTTAGGTTAGGTTAGTTTAAGCTAGGTAGCGTCGTGAAACTACCAAAAACGACGTCATCTAATGAGATAGTGTTGTTTTATAGCGAGTATTAAACTGCGATAGGTGAAATGTTGTGAAAGCACACAAAACGGCATGAACAAGCCAAATACTGCGTGTTCTACCGTTACAAGTGCGAAACTGCTATATTGTGATATTCTGGTTAAAGCGCATGCAAGCATCGTGAAACCTTAAAGAACAATGTCATTTAGCGAGATACAGCGTTCTGTACTGCAATAAGTTGGTTAAAAACTGTGAGGTTATGCAAATATCGTAATTGTGAACAAAACAGTGTAATAGAGCGTTTTTAAATACAAGTGCGAATGTTAGGTTAGGTTAAGATATGAACCGTCGTAAAACCGCATTAAACAATGTCAATTACTGAGATGCAGTGTTTTTCACCATTAAAAGTGGGGAACTGCGATATTTAATGTGAAAGCGCTTGCAACCGTCGTTAGGTTAGGTTAGGTTAGGTTAGGTTAGGTTAGGTTGGGTTGAGTTGGGTTAGGTTAGGTTAGGTTCGGTTAGGTTGGGTTAGGTTAGGTTAGGTTACGTTAGGTTAGGTTAGGTTACGTTAGGTTAGGTTAGGTTAGGTTACGTTAGGTTAGGTTAGGTTAGGTAAGGATAATTTGGTTAGGTTAGGTAAGGTTAGGTTAGGTTATGTTAGGTTGGGTTGGGTGTTGTTGGGTTGGGTTGGGTTGGGTTAGGTTGGGTTAGGTTAGGTTAGGTTACGTTAGGTTAGGTTAGGTTAGGTTACGTTAGGTTATGTTAGGTTAGGTTAGGTTACGTTAGGTTAGGTTAGGTCAGGTAAGGTTAGGTTACGTTAGAATAGGTTAGGTTAGGTTAAGTTAGGTTAGGTTAGGTTTGGTTAGGTTAGGTTAGGTTAGCTTAGGTTAGGTTAGGTTGGGTTGGGTTGGGTTAGGTTGGGTTGGGTTGGGTTAGGTTAGGTTAGGTAAGGTTAGGTTAGGTTAGGTTAGGTTTGGTTAAGGTATGAACCGTCGTAAAACCGCATTAAACAATGTCACTTAGTGAGATGCAGTGTTTTTCACCTTTACAAGTTGGGAACTGTGATATCTAATGTGAAAGCGCTTGAAACCGTCGTAATGTTGTAGAAAGCAATGTAAAGTAGCGAGTAAAACGTTTTTCACGATAGAAGTGCGAAGGTCATGTTAGGTTGAGTTATGTTAGTTTAAGCTAGGTAGCGTCGTGAAACTACCAAAAACAACGTCATCTAACGAGATAGTGTTGTTTTATTGCGAGTACGAAACTGCGATAGGTGAAATGTTGCGAAAGCACACAAAACGGCATGAACAAGCCAAATACTGCGTGTTGTACCGTTACAAGTGCGAAACTGCTATGTTGTGATATTCTCGTTAAAGCGCATGAAAGCATCGTGAAACCTTAAAGAACGATGTCATTTAGCGAGATACAGCGTTCTGTACTGCAATAAGTTGGTGAAAATCTGTGAGGTTATGCAAATATCCTAATTGTGAACGAAACAGTGTAATAGAGCATTTTTTAATACAAGTGCGAATGTTAGGTTAGGTTAAGATATGAACCGTCGTAAAACCGCATTAAACAATGTCACTTAGTGAGATGCAGTGTTTTTCACCATTACAAGTTGGGAACTGCGATATCTAATGTGAAAGCGCTTGAAACCGTCGTAATGTTGTAGAAAGCAATGTAAAGTAGCGAGTAAAACGTTTTCTAACGATAGAAGTGCGAAGATTATGTTAGGTTGAGTTATGTTAGTTTAAGCTAGGTAGCGTCGTGAAACCACCAAAAACGACGTCATCTAACGAGATAGTGTTGTTTTATTGCGAGTACGAAACTGCGATAGGTAAAATGTTGTGAAAGCACACAAAATGGCATGAACAAGCCAAATACTGCGTGTTGTACCGTTACAAGTGCGAAACTGCTATGTTGTGACATTCTCGGTAAAGCGCATGCAAGTACGTGAAACCTTAAAGAACGATGTCATTTAGCGAGATACAGCGTTCTGTACTGTAATAAGTTGGTGAGAAACTGTGAGGTCAAGCAAATATCGTAATTGTGAACGAAACAGTGTAATTGAGCGTCTTTAGATACAAGTGCGAATGTTAGGTTAGGTTGACATATCAACCGTCGTAAAACCGCATTAAACAATGTCACTTAGTGAGATGTAGTGTTTTTCAACATTACAAGTCGGGAACTACGATATCTAATGTGAAAGCGCATGAAACCGTCGTAATCTTGTAGAAAACATTGTAAAGTTGCGAGTAAAACGTTTTCTAACGATAGAAGTGCGAAGGTTAGGTTAGGTTAGGTTAGTTTAAGCTAGGTAGCGTCGTGAAACTACCAAAAACGACGTCATCTAACGAGATAGTGTTGTTTTATTGCGAGTATTAAACTGCGATAGGTGAAATGTTGTGAATGCACACAAAACGGCATGAACAAGCCAAATACTGCGTGTTCTACCGTTACAAGTGCGAAACTGCTATATTGTGATATTCTCGTTAAAGCGAATGCAAGCATCGTGAAACCTTAAAGAACAATGTCATTTAGCGAGATACAGCGTTCTGTACTGCAATAAGTTGGTGAAAAACTGTGAGGTTATGCAAATATCGTAATTGTGAACGAAACAGTGTAATAGAGCGTTTTTCAATACAAGTACGAATGTTAGGTTAGGTTAAGATATGAACCGTCGTAAAACCGCATTAAACAATGTCACTTAGTGAGATGCAGTGTTTTTCACCATTACAAGTTGGGAACTGCGATATCTAATGTGAAAGCGCTTGCAAACGTCGTTAGGTTAGGTTAGGTTAGGTTAGGTTAGGTTAGGTTATGTTAGGTTAGGTTGGGTTAGGTTAGGTTAGGTTACGTTAGGTTAAGGTATGAACCGTCGTAAAACCGCAATAAACATTGTCACTTAGTGAGATGCAGTGTTTTTCACCTTTACAAGTCGGGAACTGCGATATTTAATGTGAAAGCGCTTGAAACCGTCGTAATGTTGTAGAAAGCAATGTAAAGTAGCGAGTAAAACGTTTTCTAACGATAGAAGTGCGAAGGTTATGTTAGGTTGAGTTATGTTAGTTTAAGCTAGGTAGCGTCGTGAAACCACCAAAAACGACGTCATCTAACGAGATAGTGTTGTTTTATTGCGAGTACGAAACTGCGATAGGTAAAATGTTGTGAAAGCACACAAAACGGCATGAACAAGCCAAATACTGCGTGTTGTACCGTTACAAGTGCGAAAGTGCTATGTTGTGACATTCTCGCTAAAGCGCATGCAAGTATCGTGAAACCTTAAAGAACGATGTCATTTAGCGAGATACAGCGTTCTGTACTGTAATAAGTTGGTGAGAAACTGTGAGGTCAAG
>NW_027464627.1:840000-860000 GCF_043290135.1 Rhipicephalus microplus | reverse complement strand
GTAAAGTAGCGAGTAAAACGTTTTCTAACGATAGAAGTGCGAAGGTTATGTTAGGTTGAGTTATGTTAGTTTAAGCTAGGTAGCGTCGTGAAACCACCAAAAACGACGTCATCTAACGAGATAGTGTTGTTTTATTGCGAGTACGAAACTGCGATAGGTAAAATGTTGTGAAAGCACACAAAACGGCATGAACAAGCCAAATACTGCGTGTTGTACCGTTACAAGTGCGAAACTGCTATGTTGTGACATTCTCGGTAAAGCGCATGCAAGTATCGTGAAACCTTAAAGAACGATGTCATTTAGCGAGATACAGCGTTCTGTACTGTAATAAGTTGGTGAGAAACTGTGAGGTCAAGCAAATATCGTAATTGTGAACGAAACAGTGTAATTGAGCGTCTTTAGATACAAGTGCGAATGTTAGGTTAGGTTGACATATCAACCGTCGTAAAACCGCATTAAACAATGTCACTTAGTGAGATGTAGTGTTTTTCAACATTACAAGTCGGGAACTACGATATCTATTGTGAAAGCGCATGAAACCGTCGTAATCTTGTAGAAAACATTGTAAAGTGGCGAGTAAAACGTTTTCCAACGATAGAAGTGCGAAGGTTAGGTTAGGTTAGGTTAGTTTAAGCTAGGTAGCGTTGTGAAACTACCCAAAACAACGTCATCTAACGAGATAGTGTTGTTTTATTGCGAGTACGAAACTGCGATAGGTGAAATGTTGTGAAAGCACACAAAACGGCATGAACAAGCCAAATACTGCGTGTTGTACCGTTACAAGTGCGAAACTGCTATGTTGTGATATTCTCGTTAAAGCACATGAAAGCATCGTGAAACCTTAAAGAACGATGTCATTTAGCGAGATACAGCGTTCTGTACTGCAATAAGTTGGTGAAAAACTGTGAGGTTATGCAAATATCCTAATTGTGAACGAAACAGTGTAATAGAGCGTTTTTTAATACAAGTGCGAATGTTAGGTTAGGTTAAGATATGAACCGTCGTAAAACCGCATTAATCAATGTCACTTAGTGAGATGCAGTGTTTTTCACCATTACAAGTCGGGAACTGCGATATCTAATGTGAAAGCGCTTGCAAACGTCGTTAGGTTAGGTTAGGTTAGGTTAGGTTAGGTTACGTTAGGTTAGGTTAGGTTAGGTTAGGTTTGGTTAGGTTAGGTTAGGTTAGGTTAGGGTATGTTAGGTAAGGTTTGGTTAGGTTAGGTTAGGTTAGGTTGGTTTAGGTAAGGTTAGGTTAGGTTAAGATATGAACCGCGCTAAAACCGCATTAAACAATGTCACTTAGTGAGATGCTGTGTTTTTCACCATTACAAGTCGGGAACTGCGATATCTAATGTGAAAGCGCATGAAACCGTCGTAATCTTGTAGAAAACATTGTAAAGTAGCGAATAAAACGTTTTCTAACGATAGAAGTGCGAAGGTTCGGTTAGTTTGAGTTATGTTAGTTTAAGCTAGGTAGCGTCGTGAAACCACCAAAAACGACGTCATCTAACGAGACAGTGTTGTTTTAATGCGAGTACGAAACTGCGATAGGTAAAATGTTGTGAAAGCACACAAAACGGCATGAACAAGCCAAATACTGCGTGTTGTACCGTTACAAGTGCGAAACTGCTATGTTGTGACATTCTCGGTAAAGCGCATGCAAGTATCGTGAAACCTTAAAGAACAATGTCATTTAGCGACATACAGCGTTCTGTACTGTAATAAGTTGGTGAGAAACTGTGAGGTCAAGCAAATATCGTAATTGTGAACGAAACAGTGTAATTGAGCGTCTTTAGATACAAGTGCGAATGTTAGGTTAGGTTGACATATCAACCGTCGTAAAACCGCATTAAACAATGTCACTTAGTGAGATGTAGTGTTTTTCAACATTACAAGTCGGGAACTACGATATCTAATGTGAAAGCGCATGAAACCGTCGTAATCTTGTAGAAAACATTGTAAAGTGGCGAGTAAAACGTTTTCTAACGATAGAAGTGCGAAGGTTAGGTTAGGTTAGGTTAGTTTAAGCTAGGTAGCGTCGTGAAACTACCAAAAACGACGTCATCTAATGAGATAGTGTTGTTTTATAGCGAGTATTAAACTGCGATAGGTGAAATGTTGTGAAAGCACACAAAACGGCATGAACAAGCCAAATACTGCGTGTTCTACCGTTACAAGTGCGAAACTGCTATATTGTGATATTCTGGTTAAAGCGCATGCAAGCATCGTGAAACCTTAAAGAACAATGTCATTTAGCGAGATACAGCGTTCTGTACTGCAATAAGTTGGTGAAAAACTGTGAGGTTATGCAAATATCGTAATTGTGAACAAAACAGTGTAATAGAGCGTTTTTAAATACAAGTGCGAATGTTAGGTTAGGTTAAGATATGAACCGTCGTAAAACCGCATTAAACAATGTCAATTACTGAGATGCAGTGTTTTTCACCATTAAAAGTGGGGAACTGCGATATTTAATGTGAAAGCGCTTGCAACCGTCGTTAGGTTAGGTTAGGTTAGGTTAGGTTAGGTTAAGTTAGGTTAGGTTGGGTTGAGTTGGGTTAGGTTAGGTTAGGTTCGGTTAGGTTGGGTTAGGTTAGGTTAGGTTACGTTAGGTTAGGTTAGGTTACGTTAGGTTAGGTTAGGTTAGGTTACGTTAGGTTAGGTTAGGTTAGGTAAGGATAATTTGGTTAGGTTAGGTAAGGTTAGGTTAGGTTATGTTAGGTTGGGTTGGGTGTTGTTGGGTTGGGTTGGGTTGGGTTAGGTTGGGTTAGGTTAGGTTAGGTTACGTTAGGTTAGGTTAGGTTACGTTAGGTTATGTTAGGTTAGGTTAGGTTACGTTAGGTTAGGTTAGGTCAGGTAAGGTTAGGTTACGTTAGAATAGGTTAGGTTAGGTTAAGTTAGGTTAGGTTAGGTTTGGTTAGGTTAGGCTAGGTTAGCTTAGGTTAGGTTAGGTTGGGTTGGGTTGGGTTAGGTTGGGTTGGGTTGGGTTAGGTTAGGTTAGGTAAGGTTAGGTTAGGTTAGGTTAGGTTTGGTTAAGGTATGAACCGTCGTAAAACCGCATTAAACAATGTCACTTAGTGAGATGCAGTGTTTTTCACCTTTACAAGTTGGGAACTGTGATATCTAATGTGAAAGCGCTTGAAACCGTCGTAATGTTGTAGAAAGCAATGTAAAGTAGCGAGTAAAACGTTTTTCACGATAGAAGTGCGAAGGTCATGTTAGGTTGAGTTATGTTAGTTTAAGCTAGGTAGCGTCGTGAAACTACCAAAAACAACGTCATCTAACGAGAGTGTTGTTTTATTGCGAGTACGAAACTGCGATAGGTGAAATGTTGCGAAAGCACACAAAACGGCATGAACAAGCCAAATACTGCGTGTTGTACCGTTACAAGTGCGAAACTGCTATGTTGTGATATTCTCGTTAAAGCGCATGAAAGCATCGTGAAACCTTAAAGAACGATGTCATTTAGCGAGATACAGCGTTCTGTACTGCAATAAGTTGGTGAAAATCTGTGAGGTTATGCAAATATCCTAATTGTGAACGAAACAGTGTAATAGAGCATTTTTTATTACAAGTGCGAATGTTAGGTTAGGTTAAGATATGAACCGTCGTAAAACCGCATTATTCAATGTCACTTAGTGAGATGCAGTGTTTTTCACCATTACAAGTCGGGAACTGCGATATCTAATGTGAAAGCGCTTGCAAACGTCGTTAGGTTAGGTTAGGTTAGGTTAGGTTAGGTTAGGTTACGTTAGGTTAGGTTAGGTTAGGTTAGGTTACGTGAGGTTAGGTTAGGTTAGGTTAGGTTTGGTTAGGTTAGGTTAGGTTAGGTTAGGTTAGGGTATGTTAGGTTAGGTTAGGTTAGGTTAGGTTGGTTTAGGTAAGGTTAGGTTAGGTTAAGATATGAACCGCGCTAAAACCGCATTAAACAATGTCACTTAGTGAGATGCTGTGTTTTTCACCATTACAAGTCGGGAACTACGATATCTAATGTGAAAGCGCATGATACCGTCGTAATCTTGTAGAAAACATTGTAAAGTTGCGAATAAAACGTTTTTTAACGATAGAAGTGCGAAGGTTAGGTTAGGTTAGGTTAGTTTAAGCTAGGTAGCGTCGTGAAACTACCAAAAACGACGTCATCTAACGAGATAGTGTTGTTTTATTGCGAGTATTAAACTGCGATAGGTGAAATGTTGTGAATGCACACAAAACGGCATGAACAAGCCAAATACTGCGTGTTCTACCGTTACAAGTGCGAAACTGCTATATTGTGATATTCTCGTTCAAGCGCATGCAAGCATCGTGAAACCTTAAAGAACAATGTCATTTAGCGAGATACAGCGTTCTGTACTGCAATAAGTTGGTGAAAAACTGTGAGGTTATGCAAATATCGTAATTGTGAACGAAACAGTGTAATAGAGCGTTTTTCAATACAAGTACGAATGTTAGGTTAGGTTAAGATATGAACCGTCGTAAAACCGCATTAAACAATGTCACTTAGTGAGATGCAGTGTTTTTCACCATTACAAGTTGGGAACTGCGATATCTAATGTGAAAGCGCTTGAAACCGTCGTAATGTTGTAGAAAGCAATGTAAAGTAGCGAGTAAAACGTTTTCTAACGATAGAAGTGCGAAGATTATGTTAGGTTGAGTTATGTTAGTTTAAGCTAGGTAGCGTCGTGAAACCACCAAAAACGACGTCATCTAACGAGATAGTGTTGTTTTATTGCGAGTACGAAACTGCGATAGGTAAAATGTTGTGAAAGCACACAAAATGGCATGAACAAGCCAAATACTGCGTGTTGTACCGTTACAAGTGCGAAACTGCTATGTTGTGACATTCTCGGTAAAGCGCATGCAAGTATCGTGAAACCTTAAAGAACGATGTCATTTAGCGAGATACAGCGTTCTGTACTGTACTAAGTTGGTGAGAAACTGTGAGGTCAAGCAAATATCGTAATTGTGAACGAAACAGTGTAATTGAGCGTCTTTAGATACAAGTGCGAATGTTAGGTTAGGTTGACATATCAACCGTCGTAAAACCGCATTAAACAATGTCACTTAGTGAGATGTAGTGTTTTTCAACATTACAAGTCGGGAACTACGATATCTAATGTGAAAGCGCATGAAACCGTCGTAATCTTGTAGAAAACATTGTAAAGTTGCGAGTAAAACGTTTTCTAACGATAGAAGTGCGAAGGTTAGGTTAGGTTAGGTGAGTTTAAGCTAGGTAGCGTCGTGAAACTACCAAAAACGACGTCATCTAACGAGATAGTGTTGTTTTATTGCGAGTATTAAACTGCGATAGGTGAAATGTTGTGAATGCACACAAAACGGCATGAACAAGCCAAATACTGCGTGTTCTACCGTTACAAGTGCGAAACTGCTATATTGTGATATTCTCGTTAAAGCGAATGCAAGCATCGTGAAACCTTAAAGAACAATGTCATTTAGCGAGATACAGCGTTCTGTACTGCAATAAGTTGGTGAAAAACTGTGAGGTTATGCAAATATCGTAATTGTGAACGAAACAGTGTAATAGAGCGTTTTTCAATACAAGTACGAATGTTAGGTTAGGTTAAGATATGAACCGTCGTAAAACCGCATTAAACAATGTCACTTAGTGAGATGCAGTGTTTTTCACCATTACAAGTTGGGAACTGCGATATCTAATGTGAAAGCGCTTGCAAACGTCGTTAGGTTAGGTTAGGTTAGGTTAGGTTAGGTTATGTTAGGTTAGGTTGGGTTAGGTTAGGTTACGTTAGGTTAAGGTATGAACCGTCGTAAAACCGCAATAAACATTGTCACTTAGTGAGATGCAGTGTTTTTCACCTTTACAAGTCGGGAACTGCGATATTTAATGTGAAAGCGCTTGAAACCGTCGTAATGTTGTAGAAAGCAATGTAAAGTAGCGAGTAAAACGTTTTCTAACGATAGAAGTGCGAAGGTTATGTTAGGTTGAGTTATGTTAGTTTAAGCTAGGTAGCGTCGTGAAACCACCAAAAACGACGTCATCTAACGAGATAGTGTTGTTTTATTGCGAGTACGAAACTGCGATAGGTAAAATGTTGTGAAAGCACACAAAACGGCATGAACAAGCCAAATACTGCGTGTTGTACCGTTACAAGTGCGAAACTGCTATGTTGTGACATTCTCGGTAAAGCGCATGCAAGTATCGTGAAACCTTAAAGAACAATGTCATTTAGCGACATACAGCGTTCTGTACTGTAATAAGTTGGTGAGAAACTGTGAGGTCAAGCAAATATCGTAATTGTGAACGAAACAGTGTAATTGAGCGTCTTTAGATACAAGTGCGAATGTTAGGTTAGGTTGACATATCAACCGTCGTAAAACCGCATTAAACAATGTCACTTAGTGAGATGTAGTGTTTTTCAACATTACAAGTCGGGAACTACGATATCTAATGTGAAAGCGCATGAAACCGTCGTAATCTTGTAGAAAACATTGTAAAGTGGCGAGTAAAACGTTTTCTAACGATAGAAGTGCGAAGGTTAGGTTAGGTTAGGTTAGTTTAAGCTAGGTAGCGTCGTGAAACTACCAAAAACGACGTCATCTAATGAGATAGTGTTGTTTTATAGCGAGTATTAAACTGCGATAGGTGAAATGTTGTGAAAGCACACAAAACGGCATGAACAAGCCAAATACTGCGTGTTCTACCGTTACAAGTGCGAAACTGCTATATTGTGATATTCTGGTTAAAGCGCATGCAAGCATCGTGAAACCTTAAAGAACAATGTCATTTAGCGAGATACAGCGTTCTGTACTGCAATAAGTTGGTGAAAAACTGTGAGGTTATGCAAATATCGTAATTGTGAACAAAACAGTGTAATAGAGCGTTTTTAAATACAAGTGCGAATGTTAGGTTAGGTTAAGATATGAACCGTCGTAAAACCGCATTAAACAATGTCAATTACTGAGATGCAGTGTTTTTCACCATTAAAAGTGGGGAACTGCGATATTTAATGTGAAAGCGCTTGCAACCGTCGTTAGGTTAGGTTAGGTTAGGTTAGGTTAGGTTAGGTTAGGTTGGGTTGAGTTGGGTTAGGTTAGGTTAGGTTCGGTTAGGTTGGGTTAGGTTAGGTTAGGTTACGTTAGGTTAGGTTAGGTTACGTTAGGTTAGGTTAGGTTAGGTTACGTTAGGTTAGGTTAGGTTAGGTAAGGATAATTTGGTTAGGTTAGGTAAGGTTAGGTTAGGTTATGTTAGGTTGGGTTGGGTGTTGTTGGGTTGGGTTGGGTTGGGTTAGGTTGGGTTAGGTTAGGTTAGGTTACGTTAGGTTAGGTTAGGTTACGTTAGGTTATGTTAGGTTAGGTTAGGTTACGTTAGGTTAGGTTAGGTCAGGTAAGGTTAGGTTACGTTAGAATAGGTTAGGTTAGGTTAAGTTAGGTTAGGTTAGGTTTGGTTAGGTTAGGTTAGGTTAGCTTAGGTTAGGTTAGGTTGGGTTGGGTTGGGTTAGGTTGGGTTGGGTTGGGTTAGGTTAGGTTAGGTAAGGTTAGGTTAGGTTAGGTTAGGTTTGGTTAAGGTATGAACCGTCGTAAAACCGCATTAAACAATGTCACTTAGTGAGATGCAGTGTTTTTCACCTTTACAAGTTGGGAACTGTGATATCTAATGTGAAAGCGCTTGAAACCGTCGTAATGTTGTAGAAAGCAATGTAAAGTAGCGAGTAAAACGTTTTTCACGATAGAAGTGCGAAGGTCATGTTAGGTTGAGTTATGTTAGTTTAAGCTAGGTAGCGTCGTGAAACTACCAAAAACAACGTCATCTAACGAGAGTGTTGTTTTATTGCGAGTACGAAACTGCGATAGGTGAAATGTTGCGAAAGCACACAAAACGGCATGAACAAGCCAAATACTGCGTGTTGTACCGTTACAAGTGCGAAACTGCTATGTTGTGATATTCTCGTTAAAGCGCATGAAAGCATCGTGAAACCTTAAAGAACGATGTCATTTAGCGAGATACAGCGTTCTGTACTGCAATAAGTTGGTGAAAATCTGTGAGGTTATGCAAATATCCTAATTGTGAACGAAACAGTGTAATAGAGCATTTTTTATTACAAGTGCGAATGTTAGGTTAGGTTAAGATATGAACCGTCGTAAAACCGCATTATTCAATGTCACTTAGTGAGATGCAGTGTTTTTCACCATTACAAGTCGGGAACTGCGATATCTAATGTGAAAGCGCTTGCAAACGTCGTTAGGTTAGGTTAGGTTAGGTTAGGTTAGGTTAGGTTACGTTAGGTTAGGTTAGGTTAGGTTAGGTTACGTGAGGTTAGGTTAGGTTAGGTTAGGTTTGGTTAGGTTAGGTTAGGTTAGGTTAGGTTAGGGTATGTTAGGTTAGGTTAGGTTAGGTTAGGTTGGTTTAGGTAAGGTTAGGTTAGGTTAAGATATGAACCGCGCTAAAACCGCATTAAACAATGTCACTTAGTGAGATGCTGTGTTTTTCACCATTACAAGTCGGGAACTACGATATCTAATGTGAAAGCGCATGATACCGTCGTAATCTTGTAGAAAACATTGTAAAGTTGCGAATAAAACGTTTTTTAACGATAGAAGTGCGAAGGTTAGGTTAGGTTAGGTTAGTTTAAGCTAGGTAGCGTCGTGAAACTACCAAAAACGACGTCATCTAACGAGATAGTGTTGTTTTATTGCGAGTATTAAACTGCGATAGGTGAAATGTTGTGAATGCACACAAAACGGCATGAACAAGCCAAATACTGCGTGTTCTACCGTTACAAGTGCGAAACTGCTATATTGTGATATTCTCGTTCAAGCGCATGCAAGCATCGTGAAACCTTAAAGAACAATGTCATTTAGCGAGATACAGCGTTCTGTACTGCAATAAGTTGGTGAAAAACTGTGAGGTTATGCAAATATCGTAATTGTGAACGAAACAGTGTAATAGAGCGTTTTTCAATACAAGTACGAATGTTAGGTTAGGTTAAGATATGAACCGTCGTAAAACCGCATTAAACAATGTCACTTAGTGAGATGCAGTGTTTTTCACCATTACAAGTTGGGAACTGCGATATCTAATGTGAAAGCGCTTGAAACCGTCGTAATGTTGTAGAAAGCAATGTAAAGTAGCGAGTAAAACGTTTTCTAACGATAGAAGTGCGAAGATTATGTTAGGTTGAGTTATGTTAGTTTAAGCTAGGTAGCGTCGTGAAACCACCAAAAACGACGTCATCTAACGAGATAGTGTTGTTTTATTGCGAGTACGAAACTGCGATAGGTAAAATGTTGTGAAAGCACACAAAATGGCATGAACAAGCCAAATACTGCGTGTTGTACCGTTACAAGTGCGAAACTGCTATGTTGTGACATTCTCGGTAAAGCGCATGCAAGTATCGTGAAACCTTAAAGAACGATGTCATTTAGCGAGATACAGCGTTCTGTACTGTACTAAGTTGGTGAGAAACTGTGAGGTCAAGCAAATATCGTAATTGTGAACGAAACAGTGTAATTGAGCGTCTTTAGATACAAGTGCGAATGTTAGGTTAGGTTGACATATCAACCGTCGTAAAACCGCATTAAACAATGTCACTTAGTGAGATGTAGTGTTTTTCAACATTACAAGTCGGGAACTACGATATCTAATGTGAAAGCGCATGAAACCGTCGTAATCTTGTAGAAAACATTGTAAAGTTGCGAGTAAAACGTTTTCTAACGATAGAAGTGCGAAGGTTAGGTTAGGTTAGGTGAGTTTAAGCTAGGTAGCGTCGTGAAACTACCAAAAACGACGTCATCTAACGAGATAGTGTTGTTTTATTGCGAGTATTAAACTGCGATAGGTGAAATGTTGTGAATGCACACAAAACGGCATGAACAAGCCAAATACTGCGTGTTCTACCGTTACAAGTGCGAAACTGCTATATTGTGATATTCTCGTTAAAGCGAATGCAAGCATCGTGAAACCTTAAAGAACAATGTCATTTAGCGAGATACAGCGTTCTGTACTGCAATAAGTTGGTGAAAAACTGTGAGGTTATGCAAATATCGTAATTGTGAACGAAACAGTGTAATAGAGCGTTTTTCAATACAAGTACGAATGTTAGGTTAGGTTAAGATATGAACCGTCGTAAAACCGCATTAAACAATGTCACTTAGTGAGATGCAGTGTTTTTCACCATTACAAGTTGGGAACTGCGATATCTAATGTGAAAGCGCTTGCAAACGTCGTTAGGTTAGGTTAGGTTAGGTTAGGTTAGGTTATGTTAGGTTAGGTTGGGTTAGGTTAGGTTACGTTAGGTTAAGGTATGAACCGTCGTAAAACCGCAATAAACATTGTCACTTAGTGAGATGCAGTGTTTTTCACCTTTACAAGTCGGGAACTGCGATATTTAATGTGAAAGCGCTTGAAACCGTCGTAATGTTGTAGAAAGCAATGTAAAGTAGCGAGTAAAACGTTTTCTAACGATAGAAGTGCGAAGGTTATGTTAGGTTGAGTTATGTTAGTTTAAGCTAGGTAGCGTCGTGAAACCACCAAAAACGACGTCATCTAACGAGATAGTGTTGTTTTATTGCGAGTACGAAACTGCGATAGGTAAAATGTTGTGAAAGCACACAAAACGGCATGAACAAGCCAAATACTGCGTGTTGTACCGTTACAAGTGCGAAACTGCTATGTTGTGACATTCTCGGTAAAGCGCATGCAAGTATCGTGAAACCTTAAAGAACAATGTCATTTAGCGACATACAGCGTTCTGTACTGTAATAAGTTGGTGAGAAACTGTGAGGTCAAGCAAATATCGTAATTGTGAACGAAACAGTGTAATTGAGCGTCTTTAGATACAAGTGCGAATGTTAGGTTAGGTTGACATATCAACCGTCGTAAAACCGCATTAAACAATGTCACTTAGTGAGATGTAGTGTTTTTCAACATTACAAGTCGGGAACTACGATATCTAATGTGAAAGCGCATGAAACCGTCGTAATCTTGTAGAAAACATTGTAAAGTGGCGAGTAAAACGTTTTCTAACGATAGAAGTGCGAAGGTTAGGTTAGGTTAGGTTAGTTTAAGCTAGGTAGCGTCGTGAAACTACCAAAAACGACGTCATCTAATGAGATAGTGTTGTTTTATAGCGAGTATTAAACTGCGATAGGTGAAATGTTGTGAAAGCACACAAAACGGCATGAACAAGCCAAATACTGCGTGTTCTACCGTTACAAGTGCGAAACTGCTATATTGTGATATTCTGGTTAAAGCGCATGCAAGCATCGTGAAACCTTAAAGAACAATGTCATTTAGCGAGATACAGCGTTCTGTACTGCAATAAGTTGGTGAAAAACTGTGAGGTTATGCAAATATCGTAATTGTGAACAAAACAGTGTAATAGAGCGTTTTTAAATACAAGTGCGAATGTTAGGTTAGGTTAAGATATGAACCGTCGTAAAACCGCATTAAACAATGTCAATTACTGAGATGCAGTGTTTTTCACCATTAAAAGTGGGGAACTGCGATATTTAATGTGAAAGCGCTTGCAACCGTCGTTAGGTTAGGTTAGGTTAGGTTAGGTTAGGTTAGGTTAGGTTGGGTTGAGTTGGGTTAGGTTAGGTTAGGTTCGGTTAGGTTGGGTTAGGTTAGGTTAGGTTACGTTAGGTTAGGTTAGGTTACGTTAGGTTAGGTTAGGTTAGGTTACGTTAGGTTAGGTTAGGTTAGGTAAGGATAATTTGGTTAGGTTAGGTAAGGTTAGGTTAGGTTATGTTAGGTTGGGTTGGGTGTTGTTGGGTTGGGTTGGGTTGGGTTAGGTTGGGTTAGGTTAGGTTAGGTTACGTTAGGTTAGGTTAGGTTACGTTAGGTTATGTTAGGTTAGGTTAGGTTACGTTAGGTTAGGTTAGGTCAGGTAAGGTTAGGTTACGTTAGAATAGGTTAGGTTAGGTTAAGTTAGGTTAGGTTAGGTTTGGTTAGGTTAGGTTAGGTTAGCTTAGGTTAGGTTAGGTTGGGTTGGGTTGGGTTAGGTTGGGTTGGGTTGGGTTAGGTTAGGTTAGGTAAGGTTAGGTTAGGTTAGGTTAGGTTTGGTTAAGGTATGAACCGTCGTAAAACCGCATTAAACAATGTCACTTAGTGAGATGCAGTGTTTTTCACCTTTACAAGTTGGGAACTGTGATATCTAATGTGAAAGCGCTTGAAACCGTCGTAATGTTGTAGAAAGCAATGTAAAGTAGCGAGTAAAACGTTTTTCACGATAGAAGTGCGAAGGTCATGTTAGGTTGAGTTATGTTAGTTTAAGCTAGGTAGCGTCGTGAAACTACCAAAAACAACGTCATCTAACGAGAGTGTTGTTTTATTGCGAGTACGAAACTGCGATAGGTGAAATGTTGCGAAAGCACACAAAACGGCATGAACAAGCCAAATACTGCGTGTTGTACCGTTACAAGTGCGAAACTGCTATGTTGTGATATTCTCGTTAAAGCGCATGAAAGCATCGTGAAACCTTAAAGAACGATGTCATTTAGCGAGATACAGCGTTCTGTACTGCAATAAGTTGGTGAAAATCTGTGAGGTTATGCAAATATCCTAATTGTGAACGAAACAGTGTAATAGAGCATTTTTTATTACAAGTGCGAATGTTAGGTTAGGTTAAGATATGAACCGTCGTAAAACCGCATTATTCAATGTCACTTAGTGAGATGCAGTGTTTTTCACCATTACAAGTCGGGAACTGCGATATCTAATGTGAAAGCGCTTGCAAACGTCGTTAGGTTAGGTTAGGTTAGGTTAGGTTAGGTTAGGTTACGTTAGGTTAGGTTAGGTTAGGTTAGGTTAGGTTACGTGAGGTTAGGTTAGGTTAGGTTAGGTTTGGTTAGGTTAGGTTAGGTTAGGTTAGGGTATGTTAGGTTAGGTTAGGTTAGGTTAGGTTGGTTTAGGTAAGGTTAGGTTAGGTTAAGATATGAACCGCGCTAAAACCGCATTAAACAATGTCACTTAGTGAGATGCTGTGTTTTTCACCATTACAAGTCGGGAACTACGATATCTAATGTGAAAGCGCATGATACCGTCGTAATCTTGTAGAAAACATTGTAAAGTTGCGAATAAAACGTTTTTTAACGATAGAAGTGCGAAGGTTAGGTTAGGTTAGGTTAGTTTAAGCTAGGTAGCGTCGTGAAACTACCAAAAACGACGTCATCTAACGAGATAGTGTTGTTTTATTGCGAGTATTAAACTGCGATAGGTGAAATGTTGTGAATGCACACAAAACGGCATGAACAAGCCAAATACTGCGTGTTCTACCGTTACAAGTGCGAAACTGCTATATTGTGATATTCTCGTTCAAGCGCATGCAAGCATCGTGAAACCTTAAAGAACAATGTCATTTAGCGAGATACAGCGTTCTGTACTGCAATAAGTTGGTGAAAAACTGTGAGGTTATGCAAATATCGTAATTGTGAACGAAACAGTGTAATAGAGCGTTTTTCAATACAAGTACGAATGTTAGGTTAGGTTAAGATATGAACCGTCGTAAAACCGCATTAAACAATGTCACTTAGTGAGATGCAGTGTTTTTCACCATTACAAGTTGGGAACTGCGATATCTAATGTGAAAGCGCTTGAAACCGTCGTAATGTTGTAGAAAGCAATGTAAAGTAGCGAGTAAAACGTTTTCTAACGATAGAAGTGCGAAGATTATGTTAGGTTGAGTTATGTTAGTTTAAGCTAGGTAGCGTCGTGAAACCACCAAAAACGACGTCATCTAACGAGATAGTGTTGTTTTATTGCGAGTACGAAACTGCGATAGGTAAAATGTTGTGAAAGCACACAAAATGGCATGAACAAGCCAAATACTGCGTGTTGTACCGTTACAAGTGCGAAACTGCTATGTTGTGACATTCTCGGTAAAGCGCATGCAAGTATCGTGAAACCTTAAAGAACGATGTCATTTAGCGAGATACAGCGTTCTGTACTGTACTAAGTTGGTGAGAAACTGTGAGGTCAAGCAAATATCGTAATTGTGAACGAAACAGTGTAATTGAGCGTCTTTAGATACAAGTGCGAATGTTAGGTTAGGTTGACATATCAACCGTCGTAAAACCGCATTAAACAATGTCACTTAGTGAGATGTAGTGTTTTTCAACATTACAAGTCGGGAACTACGATATCTAATGTGAAAGCGCATGAAACCGTCGTAATCTTGTAGAAAACATTGTAAAGTTGCGAGTAAAACGTTTTCTAACGATAGAAGTGCGAAGGTTAGGTTAGGTTAGGTGAGTTTAAGCTAGGTAGCGTCGTGAAACTACCAAAAACGACGTCATCTAACGAGATAGTGTTGTTTTATTGCGAGTATTAAACTGCGATAGGTGAAATGTTGTGAATGCACACAAAACGGCATGAACAAGCCAAATACTGCGTGTTCTACCGTTACAAGTGCGAAACTGCTATATTGTGATATTCTCGTTAAAGCGAATGCAAGCATCGTGAAACCTTAAAGAACAATGTCATTTAGCGAGATACAGCGTTCTGTACTGCAATAAGTTGGTGAAAAACTGTGAGGTTATGCAAATATCGTAATTGTGAACGAAACAGTGTAATAGAGCGTTTTTCAATACAAGTACGAATGTTAGGTTAGGTTAAGATATGAACCGTCGTAAAACCGCATTAAACAATGTCACTTAGTGAGATGCAGTGTTTTTCACCATTACAAGTTGGGAACTGCGATATCTAATGTGAAAGCGCTTGCAAACGTCGTTAGGTTAGGTTAGGTTAGGTTAGGTTAGGTTATGTTAGGTTAGGTTGGGTTAGGTTAGGTTACGTTAGGTTAAGGTATGAACCGTCGTAAAACCGCAATAAACATTGTCACTTAGTGAGATGCAGTGTTTTTCACCTTTACAAGTCGGGAACTGCGATATTTAATGTGAAAGCGCTTGAAACCGTCGTAATGTTGTAGAAAGCAATGTAAAGTAGCGAGTAAAACGTTTTCTAACGATAGAAGTGCGAAGGTTATGTTAGGTTGAGTTATGTTAGTTTAAGCTAGGTAGCGTCGTGAAACCACCAAAAACGACGTCATCTAACGAGATAGTGTTGTTTTATTGCGAGTACGAAACTGCGATAGGTAAAATGTTGTGAAAGCACACAAAACGGCATGAACAAGCCAAATACTGCGTGTTGTACCGTTACAAGTGCGAAAGTGCTATGTTGTGACATTCTCGCTAAAGCGCATGCAAGTATCGTGAAACCTTAAAGAACGATGTCATTTAGCGAGATACAGCGTTCTGTACTGTAATAAGTTGGTGAGAAACTGTGAGGTCAAGCAAATATCGTAATTGTGAACGAAACAGTGTAATTGAGCGTCTTTCGATACAAGTGCGAATGTTAGGTTAGGTTGACATATGAACCGTCGTAAAACCGCATTAAACAATGTCAGTGAGATATAGTGTTTTTCAACATTACAAGTCGGGAACTACGATATCTAATGTGAAAGCGCATGAAACCGTAGTAATCTTGTAGAAAACATTGTAGAGTGGCGAGTAAAACGTTTTCTAACGATAGAAGTGCGAAGGTTAGGTTAGGTTAGGTTAGTTTAAGCTAGGTAGCGTCGTGAAACTACCAAAAACGACGTCATCTAACGAGATAGTGTTGTTTTATAGCGAGTATTAAACTGCGATAGGTGAAATGTTGTGAAAGCACACAAAACGGCATCAACAAGCCAAATACTGCGTGTTCTACCGTTACAAGTGCGAAACTGCTATATTGTGATATTCTCGTTAAAGCGCATGCAAGCATCGTGAAACCTTAAAGAACAATGTCATTTAGCGAGATACAGCCTTCTGTACTGCAATAAGTTGGTGAAAAACTGTGAGGTTATGCAAATATCGTAATTGTGAACAAAACAGTGTAATAGAGCGTTTTTAGATACAAGTGCGAATGTTAGGTTAGGTTAAGATATGAACCGTCGTAAAACCGCATTAAACAATGTCAATTACTGAGATGCAGTGTTTTTACCATTAAAAGTGGGGAACTGCGATATTTAATGTGAAAGCGCTTGCAACCGTCGTTAGGTTAGGTTAGGTTAGGTTAGGTTAGGTTAGGTTAGGTTTGGTTAGGTTAGGTTAGGTTAGGTTAGGTTAGATTAGGTTAGGTTGGGTTGAGTTGGGTTAGGTTAGGTTAGGTTAGGTTGGGTTAGGTCAGGTTAGGTTAGGTTAGGTTACGTTAGGTTAGGTTAGGTTACGTTAGGTTAGGTTAGGTTACGTTAGGTTAGGTTAGGTTAGGTAAGGATAATTTGGTTAGGTTAGGTAAGGTTAGGTTAGGTTAGGTTAGGTTGGGTTGGGTGTTGTTGGGTTGGGTTGGGTTGGGTTAGGTTGGGTTAGGTTAGGTTAGGTTACGTTAGGTTAGGTTAGGTTAGGTTACGTTAGGTTATGTTAGGTTAGGTTAGGTTACGTTAGGTTAGGTTAGGTCAGGTAAGGTTAGGTTACGTTAGAATAGGTTAGGTTAGGTTACGTTAGGTTAGGTTAAGTTAGGTTAGGTTAGGTTAGGTTAGGTTAGGTTAGGTTGGGTTGGGTTGGGTTAGGTTGGGTTAGGTTAGGTTAGGTTAGGTTGGGTTAGGTTAGTTTAGGTTAGGTTAGGTTAGGTTGGGTTGGGTTGGGTTAGGTTAGGTTAGGTTAGGTAAGGTTAGGTTAGGTAAGGTTAGGTTAGGTTAAGGTATGAACCGTTGTAAAACCGCATTAAACAATGTGACTTAGTGAGATGCAGTGTTTTTCACCTTTACAAGTTGGGAACTGTGATATCTAATGTGAAAGCGCTTGAAACCGTCGTAATGTTGTAGAAAGCAATGTAAAGTAGCAAGTAAAACGTTTTCTAACGATAGAAGTGCGAAGGTCATGTTAGGTTGAGTTATGTTAGTTTAAGCTAGGTAGCGTCGTGAAACTACCAAAAACAACGTCATCTAACGAGATAGTGTTGTTTTATTGCGAGTACGAAACTGCGATAGGTGAAATGTTGTGAAAGCACACAAAACGGCATGAACAAGCCAAATACTGCGTGTTGTACCGTTACAAGTGCGAAACTGCTATGTTGTGACATTCTCGGTAAAGCGCATGCAAGTATCGTGAAACCTTAAAGAACGATGTCGTTTAGCGAGATACAGCGTTCTGTACTGTAATAAGTTGGTGAGAAACTGTGAGGTCTAGCAAATATCGTAATTGTGAACGAAACAGTGTAATAGAGCGTTTTTAGATACAAGTGCGAATGTTAGGTTAGGTTAAGATATGAACCGTCGTAAAACCGCATTAAACAATGTCAATTACTGAGATGCAGTGTTTTTCACCATTAAAAGTGGGGAACTGCGATATTTATAGTGAAAGCGCTTGCAACCGTCGTTAGGTTAGGTTAGGTTAGGTTTGGTTAGGTTAGGTTAGGTTAGGTTAGATTAGGTTAGGTTGGGTTGAGTTGGGTTTGGTTAGGTTAGGTTAGGTTAGGTTGGGTTAGGTTAGGTTAGGTTAGGTTAGGTTACGTTAGGTTAGGTTAGGTTACGTTAGGTTAGGTTAGGTTAGGTTACGTTAGGTTAGGTTAGGTTAGGTAAGGATAATTTGGTTAGGTTAGGTTAGGTTAGGTTGGGTTGGGTGTTGTTGGGTTGGGTTGGGTTGGGTTGGGTTAGGTTGGGTTAGGTTAGGTTAGGTTACTTTAGGTTAGGTTAGGTTAGGTTAGGTTATGTTAGGTTAGGTTAGGTTACGTTAGGTTAGGTTAGGTCAGGTAAGGTTAGGTTACGTTAGAATAGGTTAGGTTAGGTTAGGTTACGTTAGGTTAGGTTAAGTTAGGTTAGGTTAGGTTTGGTTAGCTTAGGTTAGGTTAGCTTAGGTTAGGTTAGGTTGGGTTGGGTTGGGTTAGGTTGGGTTAGGTTAGGTTAGGTTAGGTTAGGTTGGGTTAGGTTAGTTTAGGTTAGGTTAGGTTAGGTTAGGTTGGGTTGGGTTGGGTTAGGTTAGGTTAGGTTAGGTAAGGTGAGGTTAGGTTAGGTTAGGTTAGGTTACGTTAGGTTAAGGTATGAACCGTCGTAAAACCGCATTAAACAATGTCACTTAGTGAGATGCAGTGTTTTTCACCTTTACAAGTTGGGAACTGTGATATCTAATGTGAAAGCGCTTGAAACCGTCATAATGTTGTAGAAAGCAATGTAAAGTAGCGAGTAAAACGTTTTCTAACGATAGAAGTGCGAAGGTTATGTTAGGTTGAGTTATGTTAGTTTAAGCTAGGTAGCGTCTTGCAACTACCAAAAACAACGTCATCTAACGAGATAGTGTTGTTTTATTGCGAGTACGAAACTGCGATAGGTGAAATGTTGTGAAAGCACACAAAACGGCATGAACAAGCCAAATACTGCGTGTTGTACCGTTACAAGTGCGAAACTGCTATGTTGTGATATTCTCGTTAAAGCGCATCCAAGCATCGTGAAACCTTAAAGAACGATGTCATTTAGCGAGATACAGCGTTCTGTACTGCAATAAGTTGGTGAAAAACTGTGAGGTTATGCAAATATCCTAATTGTGAACGAAACAGTGTAATAGAGCGTTTTTTAATACAAGTGCGAATGTTAGGTTAGGTTAAGATATGAACCGTCGAAAAACCGCATTAAACAATGTCACTTAGTGAGATGCAGTGTTTTTCACCATTACAAGTCGGGAACTGCGATATCTAATGTGAAAGCGCTTGCAAACGTCGTTAGGTTAGGTTAGGTTTGGTTAGGTTAGGTTAGGTTAGGTTAGGTTACGTTAGGTTAGGTTAGGTTAGGTTAGGTTGGGGTATGTTAGGTAAGGTTTGGTTAGGTTAGGTTAGGTTAGGTTGGGTTAGGTAAGGTTAGGTTAGGTTAAGATATGAACCGCGCTAAAACCGCATTAAACAATGTCACTTAGTGAGATGCTGTGTTTTTCACCATTACAAGTCGGGAACTGCGATATCTAATGTGAAAGCGCATGAAACCGTCGTAATCTTGTAGAAAACATTGTAAAGTAGCGAATAAAACGTTTTCTAACGATAGAAGTGCGAAGGTTCTGTTAGTTTGAGCTAGGTAGCGTCGTGAAACCACCAAAAACGATGTCATCTAACGAGATAGTGTTGTTTTATTGCGAGTACGAAACTGCGATAGGTGAAATATTGGGAAAGCACACAAAATGGCATGAACTAGCCAGATACTGCGTCTTGTGCCGTTACAAGTGCGAAACTGCTTTATTGTGATATTTTCGTTAAAGCGCATGCAAGTATCGTGAAACCTTAAAAAACGATGTCATTTAGCGAGATACAGCGTTCTGTACTGTAATAAGTTGGTGAGAATCTGTGAGGTCAAGCAAATATCGTAATTGTGAACGAAACAGTGTAATTGAGCGTCTTTAGATACAAGTGCGAATGTTAGGTTAGGTTGACATATCAACCGTCGTAAAACCGCATTAAACAATGTCACTTAGTGAGATGTAGTGTTTTTCAACATTACAAGTCGGGAACTACGATATCTAATGTGAAAGCGCATGAAACCGTCGTAATCTTGTAGAAAACATTGTAAAGTTGCGAGTAAAACGTTTTCTAACGATAGAAGTGCGAAGGTTAGGTTAGGTTAGGTTAGTTTAAGCTAGGTAGCGTCGTGAAACTACCAAAAACGACGTCATCTAACGAGATAGTGTTGTTTTATTGCGAGAATTAAACTGCGATAGGTGAAATGTTGTGAATGCACACAAAACGGCATGAACAAGCCAAATACTGCGTGTTCTACCGTTACAAGTGCGAAACTGCTATATTGTGATATTCTCGTTAAAGCGAATGCAAGCATCGTGAAACCTTAAAGAACAATGTCATTTAGCGAGATACAGCGTTCTGTACTGCAATAAGTTGGTGAAAAACTGTGAGGTTATGCAAATATCGTAATTGTGAACGAAACAGTGTAATAGAGCGTTTTTCAATACAAGTACGAATGTTAGGTTAGGTTAAGATATGAACCGTCGTAAAACCGCATTAAACAATGTCACTTAGTGAGATGCAGTGTTTTTCACCATTACAAGTTG
>NW_027464627.1:820000-830000 GCF_043290135.1 Rhipicephalus microplus | reverse complement strand
CGTTAAAGCGCATGCAAGCATCGTGAAACCTTAAAGAACAATGTCATTTAGCGAGATACAGCGTTCTGTACTGCAATAAGTTGGTGAAAAACTGTGAGGTTATGCAAATATCGTAATTGTGAACGAAACAGTGTAATAGAGCGTTTTTCAATACAAGTACGAATGTTAGGTTAGGTTAAGATATGAACCGTCGTAAAACCGCATTAAACAATGTCACTTAGTGAGATGCAGTGTTTTTCACCATTACAAGTTGGGAACTGCGATATCTAATGTGAAAGCGCTTGAAACCGTCGTAATGTTGTAGAAAGCAATGTAAAGTAGCGAGTAAAACGTTTTCTAACGATAGAAGTGCGAAGGTTATGTTAGGTTGAGTTATGTTAGTTTAAGCTAGGTAGCGTCGTGAAACCACCAAAAACGACGTCATCTAACGAGATAGTGTTTTATTGCGAGTACGAAACTGCGATAGGTAAAATGTTGTGAAAGCACACAAAATGGCATGAACAAGCCAAATACTGCGTGTTGTACCGTTACAAGTGCGAAACTGCTATGTTGTGACATTCTCGGTAAAGCGCATGCAAGTATCGTGAAACCTTAAAGAACGATGTCATTTAGCGAGATACAGCGTTCTGTACTGTAATAAGTTGGTGAGAAACTGTGAGGTCAAGCAAATATCGTAATTGTGAACGAAACAGTGTAATTGAGCGTCTTTAGATACAAGTGCGAATGTTAGGTTAGGTTGAGATATCAACCGTCGTAAAACCGCATTAAACAATGTCACTTAGTGAGATGTAGTGTTTTTCAACATTACAAGTCGGGAACTACGATATCTAATGTGAAAGCGCGTGAAACCGTCGTAATCTTGTAGAAAACATTGTAAAGTTGCGAGTAAAACGTTTTCTAACGATAGAAGTGCGAAGGTTAGGTTAGGTTAGGTTAGTTTAAGCTAGGTAGCGTCGTGAAACTACCAAAAACGACGTCATCTAACGAGATAGTGTTGTTTTATTGCGAGTATTAAACTGCGATAGGTGAAATGTGAATGCACACAATACGGCATGAACAAGCCAAATACTGCGTGTTCTACCGTTACAAGTGCGAAACTGCTATATTGTGATATTCTCGTTAAAGCGCATGCAAGCATCGTGAAACCTTAAAGAACAATGTCATTTAGCGAGATACAGCGTTCTGTACTGCAATAAGTTGGTGAAAAACTGTGAGGTTATGCAAATATCGTAATTGTGAACGAAACAGTGTAATAGAGCGTTTTTCAATACAAGTACGAATGTTAGGTTAGGTTAAGATATGAACCGTCGTAAAACCGCATTAAACAATGTCACTTAGTGAGATGCAGTGTTTTTCACCATTACAAGTTGGGAACTGCGATATCTATTGTGAAAGCGCTTGCAAACGTCGTTAGGTTAGGTTAGGTTAGGTTAGGTTAGGTTAGGTTATGTTAGGTTAGGTTGGGTTAGGTTAGGTTAGGTTACGTTAGGTTAAGGTATGAACCGTCGTAAAACCGCAATAAACATTGTCACTTAGTGAGATGCAGTGTTTTTCACCTTTACAAGTCGGGAACTGCGATATCTAATGTGAAAGCGCTTGAAACCGTCGTAATGTTGTAGAAAGCAATGTAAAGTAGCGAGTAAAACGTTTTCTAACGATAGAAGTGCGAAGGTTATGTTAGGTTGAGTTATGTTAGTTTAAGCTAGGTAGCGTCGTGAAACCACCAAAAACGACGTCATCTAACGAGATAGTGTTGTTTTATTGCGAGTACGAAACTGCGATAGGTAAAATGTTGTGAAAGCACACAAAACGGCATGAACAAGCCAAATACTGCGTGTTGTACCGTTACAAGTGCAAAAGTGCTATGTTGTGACATTCTCGCTAAAGCGCATGCAAGTATCGTGAAACCTTAAAGAACGATGCCATTTAGCGAGATACAGCGTTCTGTACTGTAATAAGTTGGTGAGAAACTGTGAGGTCAAGCAAATATCGTAATAGTGAACGAAACAGTGTAATTGAGCGTCTTTAGATACAAGTGCGAATGTTAGGTTAGGTTGACTTATGAACCGTCGTAAAACCGCATTAAACAATGTCAGTGAGATATAGTGTTTTTCAACCATACTAGTCGGGAACTACGATATCTAATGTGAAAGCGCATGAAACCGTCGTAATCTTGTAGAAAACATTGTAGAGTGGCGAGTAAAACGTTTTCTAACGATAGAAGTGCGAAGGTTAGGTTAGGTTAGGTTAGTTTAAGCTAGGTAGCGTCGTGAAACTACCAAAAACGACGTCATCTAACGAGATAGTGTTGTTTTATAGCGAGTATTAAACTGCGATAGGTGAAATGTTGTGAAAGCACACAAAACGGCATCAACAAGCCAAATACTGCGTGTTCTACCGTTACAAGTGCGAAACTGCTATGTTGTGATATTCTCGTTAAAGCGCATGCAAGCATCGTGAAACCTTAAAGAACGATGTCATTTAGCGAGATACAGCGTTCTGTACTGCAATAAGTTGGTGAAAAACTGTGAGGTTATGCAAATATCCTAATTGTGAACGAAACAGTGTAATAGAGCGTTTTTTAATACAAGTGCGAATGTTAGGTTAGGTTAAGATATGAACCGTCGTAAAACCGCATTAAACAATGTCACTTAGTGAGATGCAGTGTTTTTCACGTTTACAAGTTGGGAACTGTGATATCTAATGTGAAAGCGCTTGAAACCGTCGTAATGTTGTAGAAAGCAATGTAAAGTAGCGAGTAAAACGTTTTCTAACGATAGAAGTGCGAAGGTCATGTTAGGTTGTTATGTTAGTTTAAGCTAGGTAGCGTCGTGAAACTACCAAAAACAACGTCATCTAACGAGATAGTGTTGTTTTATTGCGAGTACGAAACTGCGATAGGTGAAATGTTGTGAAAGCACACAAAACGGCATGAACAAGCCAAATACTGCGTGTTGTACCGTTACAAGTGCGAAACTGCTATGTTGTGATATTCTCGTTAAAGCGCATGAAAGCATCGTGAACCCTTAAAGAACGATGTCATTTAGCGAGATACAGCGTTCTGTACTGCAATAAGTTGGTGAAAATCTGTGAGGTTATGCAAATATCCTAATTGTGAACGGAACAGTGTAATAGAGCATTTTTTAATACAAGTGCGAATGTTAGGTTAGGTTAAGATATGAACCGTCGTAAAACCGCATTATTCAATGTCACTTAGTGAGATGCAGTGTTTTTCACCATTACAAGGCGGGAACTGCGATATCTAATGTGAAAGCGCTTGCAAACGTCGTTAGGTTAGGTTAGGTTAGGTTAGGTTAGGTTACGTTAGGTTAGGTTAGGTTAGGTTAGGTTACGTTAGGTTAGGTTAGGTTAGGTTAGGTTTGGTTAGGTTAGGTTAGGTTAGGTTAGGGTATGTTAGCTTAGGTTAGGTTAGGTTAGGTTGGTTTAGGTAAGGTTAGGTTAGGTTAAGATATGAACCGCGCTAAAACCGCATTAAACAATGTCACTTAGTGAGATGCTGTGTTTTTCACCATTACAAGTCGGGAACTACGATATCTAATGTGAAAGCGCATGAAACCGTCGTAATCTTGTAGAAAACATTGTAAAGTTGCGAATAAAACGTTTTCTGACGATAGAAGTGCGAAGGTTAGGTTAGGTTAGGTTAGTTTAAGCTAGGTAGCGTCGTGAAACTACCAAAAACGACGTCATCTAACGAGATAGTGTTGTTTTATTGCGAGTATTAAACTGCGATAGGTGAAATGTTGTGAATGCACACAAAACGGCATGAACAAGCCAAATACTGCGTGTTCTACCGTTACAAGTGCGAAACTGCTATATTGTGATATTCTCGTTAAAGCGCATGCAAGCATCGTGAAACCTTAAAGAACAATGTCATTTAGCGAGATACAGCGTTCTGTACTGCAATAAGTTGGTGAAAAACTGTGAGGTTATGCAAATATCGTAATTGTGAACGAAACAGTGTAATAGAGCGTTTTTCAATACAAGTACGAATGTTATGTTAGGTTAAGATATGAACCGTCGTAAAACCGCATTAAACAAGGTCACTTAGTGAGATGCAGTGTTTTTCACCATTACAAGTTGGGAACTGCGATATCTAATGTGAAAGCGCTTGAAACCGTCGTAATGTTGTGGAAAGCAATGTAAAGTAGCGAGTAAAACGTTTTCTAACGATAGAAGTGCGAAGGTTATGTTAGGTTGAGTTATGTTAGTTTAAGCTAGGTAGCGTCGTGAAACCACCAAAAACGACGTCATCTAACGAGATAGTGTTGTTTTATTGCGAGTACGAAACTGCGATAGGTAAAATGTTGTGAAAGCACACAAAACGGCATGAACAAGCCAAATACTGCGTGTTGTACCGTTACAAGTGCGAAACTGCTATGTTGTGACATTCTCGGTAAAGCGCATGCAAGTATCGTGAAACCTTAAAGAACGATGTCATTCAGCGAGATACAGCGTTCTGTACTGTAATAAGTTGGTGAGAAACTGTGAGGTCAAGCAAATATCGTAATTGTGAACGAAACAGTGTAATTGAGCGTCTTTAGATACAAGTGCGAATGTTAGGTTAGGTTGACATATCAACCGTCGTAAAACCGCATTAAACAATGTCACTTAGTGAGATGTAGTGTTTTTCAACATTACAAGTCGGGAACTACGATATCTAATGTGAAAGCGCATGAAACCGTCGTAATCTTGTAGAAAACATTGTAAAGTGGCGAGTAAAACGTTTTCTAACGATAGAAGTGCGAAGGTTAGGTTAGGTTAGGTTATGTTAGTTTAAGCTAGGTAGCGTCGTGAAACCACCAAAAACGACGTCATCTAACGAGATAGTGTTGTTTTATTGCGAGTACGAAACTGCGATAGGTAAAATGTTGTGAAAGCACACAAAACGGCATGAACAAGCCAAATACTGCGTGTTGTACCGTTACAAGTGCGAAACTGCTATGTTGTGACATTCTCGGTAAAGCGCATGCAAGTATCGTGAAACCTTAAAGAACGATGTCATTTAGCGAGATACAGCGTTCTGTACTGTAATAAGTTGGTGAGAATCTGTGAGGTCAAGCAAATATCGTAATTGTGAACGAAACAGTGTAATTGAGCGTCTTTAGATACAAGTGCGAATGTTAGGTTAGGTTGACATATCAACCGTCGTAAAACCGCATTAAACAATGTCACTTAGTGAGATGTAGTGTTTTTCAACATTACAAGTCGGGAACTACGATATCTAATGTGAAAGCGCATGAAACCGTCGTAATCTTGTAGAAAACATTGTAAAGTGGCGAGTAAAACGTTTTCCAACGATAGAAGTGCGAAGGTTAGGTTAGGTTAGGTTAGTTTAAGCTAGGTAGCGTTGTGAAACTACCCAAAACAACGTCATCTAACGAGATAGTGTTGTTTTATTGCGAGTACGAAACTGCGATAGGTGAAATGTTGTGAAAGCACACAAAACGGCATGAACAAGCCAAATACTGCGTGTTGTACCGTTACAAGTGCGAAACTGCTATGTTGTGATATTCTCGTTAAAGCACATGAAAGCATCGTGAAACCTTAAAGAACGATGTCATTTAGCGAGATACAGCGTTCTGTACTGCAATAAGTTGGTGAAAAACTGTGAGGTTATGCAAATATCCTAATTGTGAACGAAACAGTGTAATAGAGCGTTTTTTAATACAAGTGCGAATGTTAGGTTAGGTTAAGATATGAACCGTCGTAAAACCGCATTAATCAATGTCACTTAGTGAGATGCAGTGTTTTTCACCATTACAAGTCGGGAACTGCGATATCTAATGTGAAAGCGCTTGCAAACGTCGTTAGGTTAGGTTAGGTTAGGTTAGGTTAGGTTACGTTAGGTTAGGTTAGGTTAGGTTAGGTTTGGTTAGGTTAGGTTAGGTTAGGGTATGTTAGGTAAGGTTTGGTTAGGTTAGGTTAGGTTAGGTTGGTTTAGGTAAGGTTAGGTTAGGTTAAGATATGAACCGCGCTAAAACCGCATTAAACAATGTCACTTAGTGAGATGCTGTGTTTTTCACCATTACAAGTCGGGAACTGCGATATCTAATGTGAAAGCGCATGAAACCGTCGTAATCTTGTAGAAAACATTGTAAAGTAGCGAATAAAACGTTTTCTAACGATAGAAGTGCGAAGGTTCGGTTAGTTTGAGTTATGTTAGTTTAAGCTAGGTAGCGTCGTGAAACCACCAAAAACGACGTCATCTAACGAGATAGTGTTGTTTTAATGCGAGTACGAAACTGCGATAGGTAAAATGTTGTGAAAGCACACAAAACGGCATGAACAAGCCAAATACTGCGTGTTGTACCGTTACAAGTGCGAAACTGCTATGTTGTGACATTCTCGGTAAAGCGCATGCAAGTATCGTGAAACCTTAAAGAACAATGTCATTTAGCGACATACAGCGTTCTGTACTGTAATAAGTTGCTGAGAAACTGTGAGGTCAAGCAAATATCGTAATTGTGAACGAAACAGTGTAATTGAGCGTCTTTAGATACAAGTGCGAATGTTAGGTTAGGTTGACATATCAACCGTCGTAAAACCGCATTAAACAATGTCACTTAGTGAGATGTAGTGTTTTTCAACATTACAAGTCGGGAACTACGATATCTAATGTGAAAGCGCATGAAACCGTCGTAATCTTGTAGAAAACATTGTAAAGTGGCGAGTAAAACGTTTTCTAACGATAGAAGTGCGAAGGTTAGGTTAGGTTAGGTTAGTTTAAGCTAGGTAGCGTCGTGAAACTACCAAAAACGACGTCATCTAATGAGATAGTGTTGTTTTATAGCGAGTATTAAACTGCGATAGGTGAAATGTTGTGAAAGCACACAAAACGGCATGAACAAGCCAAATACTGCGTGTTCTACCGTTACAAGTGCGAAACTGCTATATTGTGATATTCTGGTTAAAGCGCATGCAAGCATCGTGAAACCTTAAAGAACAATGTCATTTAGCGAGATACAGCGTTCTGTACTGCAATAAGTTGGTGAAAAACTGTCAGGTTATGCAAATATCGTGATTGTGAACAAAACAGTGTAATAGAGCGTTTTTAAATACAAGTGCGAATGTTAGGTTAGGTTAAGATATGAACCGTCGTAAAACCGCATTAAACAATGTCAATTACTGAGATGCAGTGTTTTTCACCATTAAAAGTGGGGAACTGCGATATTTAATGTGAAAGCGCTTGCAACCGTCGTTAGGTTAGGTTAGGTTAGGTTAGGTTAGGTTAGGTTAGGTTAGGTTGGGTTGAGTTGGGTTAGGTTAGGTTAGGTTCGGTTAGGTTGGGTTAGGTTAGGTTAGGTTACGTTAGGTTAGGTTAGGTTACGTTAGGTTAGGTTAGGTTAGGTTACGTTAGGTTAGGTTAGGTTAGGTAAGGATAATTTGGTTAGGTTAGGTAAGGTTAGGTTAGGTTATGTTAGGTTGGGTTGGGTGTTGTTGGGTTGGGTTGGGTTGGGTTAGGTTGGGTTAGGTTAGGTTAGGTTACGTTAGGTTAGGTTAGGTTAGGTTACGTTAGGTTATGTTAGGTTAGGTTAGGTTACGTTAGGTTAGGTTAGGTCAGGTAAGGTTAGGTTACGTTAGAATAGGTTAGGTTAGGTTAAGTTAGGTTAGGTTAGGTTTGGTTAGGTTAGGTTAGGTTAGCTTAGGTTAGGTTAGGTTGGGTTGGGTTGGGTTAGGTTGGGTTGGGTTGGGTTAGGTTAGGTTAGGTAAGGTTAGGTTAGGTTAGGTTAGGTTTGGTTAAGGTATGAACCGTCGTAAAACCGCATTAAACAATGTCACTTAGTGAGATGCAGTGTTTTTCACCTTTACAAGTTGGGAACTGTGATATCTAATGTGAAAGCGCTTGAAACCGTCGTAATGTTGTAGAAAGCAATGTAAAGTAGCGAGTAAAACGTTTTTCACGATAGAAGTGCGAAGGTCATGTTAGGTTGAGTTATGTTAGTTTAAGCTAGGTAGCGTCGTGAAACTACCAAAAACAACGTCATCTAACGAGATAGTGTTGTTTTATTGCGAGTACGAAACTGCGATAGGTGAAATGTTGCGAAAGCACACAAAACGGCATGAACAAGCCAAATACTGCGTGTTGTACCGTTACAAGTGCGAAACTGCTATGTTGTGATATTCTCGTTAAAGCGCATGAAAGCATCGTGAAACCTTAAAGAACGATGTCATTTAACGAGATACAGCGTTCTGTACTGCAATAAGTTGGTGAAAATCTGTGAGGTTATGCAAATATCCTAATTGTGAACGAAACAGTGTAATAGAGCATTTTTTAATACAAGTGCGAATGTTAGGTTAGGTTAAGATATGAACCGTCGTAAAACCGCATTAAACAATGTCACTTAGTGAGATGCAGTGTTTTTCACCATTACAAGTTGGGAACTGCGATATCTAATGTGAAAGCGCTTGAAACCGTCGTAATGTTGTAGAAAGCAATGTAAAGTAGCGAGTAAAACGTTTTCTAACGATAGAAGTGCGAAGATTATGTTAGGTTGAGTTATGTTAGTTTAAGCTAGGTAGCGTCGTGAAACCACCAAAAACGACGTCATCTAACGAGATAGTGTTGTTTTATTGCGAGTACGAAACTGCGATAGGTAAAATGTTGTGAAAGCACACAAAATGGCATGAACAAGCCAAATACTGCGTGTTGTACCGTTACAAGTGCGAAACTGCTATGTTGTGACATTCTCGGTAAAGCGCATGCAAGTACGTGAAACCTTAAAGAACGATGTCATTTAGCGAGATACAGCGTTCTGTACTGTAATAAGTTGGTGAGAAACTGTGAGGTCAAGCAAATATCGTAATTGTGAACGAAACAGTGTAATTGAGCGTCTTTAGATACAAGTGCGAATGTTAGGTTAGGTTGACATATCAACCGTCGTAAAACCGCATTAAACAATGTCACTTAGTGAGATGTAGTTTTTCAACATTACAAGTCGGGAACTACGATATCTAATGTGAAAGCGCATGAAACCGTCGTAATCTTGTAGAACACATTGTAAAGTTGCGAGTAAAACGTTTTCTAACGATAGAAGTGCGAAGGTTAGGTTAGGTTAGGTTAGTTTAAGCTAGGTAGCGTCGTGAAACTACCAAAAACGACGTCATCTAACGAGATAGTGTTGTTTTATTGCGAGTATTAAACTCCGATAGGTGAAATGTTGTGAATGCACACAAAACGGCATGAACAAGCCAAATACTGCGTGTTCTACCGTTACAAGTGCGAAACTGCTATATTGTGATATTCTCGTTAAAGCGAATGCAAGCATCGTGAAACCTTAAAGAACAATGTCATTTAGCGAGATACAGCGTTCTGTACTGCAATAAGTTGGTGAAAAACTGTGAGGTTATGCAAATATCGTAATTGTGAACGAAACAGTGTAATAGAGCGTTTTTCAATACAAGTACGAATGTTAGGTTAGGTTAAGATATGAACCGTCGTAAAACCGCATTAAACAATGTCACTTAGTGAGATGCAGTGTTTTTCACCATTACAAGTTGGGAACTGCGATATCTAATGTGAAAGCGCTTGCAAACGTCGTTAGGTTAGGTTAGGTTAGGTTAGGTTAGGTTATGTTAGGTTAGGTTGGGTTAGGTTAGGTTAGGTTACGTTAGGTTAAGGTATGAACCGTCGTAAAACCGCAATAAACATTGTCACTTAGTGAGATGCAGTGTTTTTCACCTTTACAAGTCGGGAACTGCGATATTTAATGTGAAAGCGCTTGAAACCGTCGTAATGTTGTAGAAAGCAATGTAAAGTAGCGAGTAAAACGTTTTCTAACGATAGAAGTGCGAAGGTTATGTTAGGTTGAGTTATGTTAGTTTAAGCTAGGTAGCGTCGTGAAACCACCAAAAACAACGTCATCTAACGAGATAGTGTTGTTTTATTGCGAGTACGAAACTGCGATAGGTAAAATGTTGTGAAAGCACACAAAACGGCATGAACAAGCCAAATACTGCGTGTTGTACCGTTACAAGTGCG
>NW_027464627.1:767500-815000 GCF_043290135.1 Rhipicephalus microplus | reverse complement strand
GTTTAAGCTAGGTAGCGTCGTGAAACTACCAAAAACGACGTCATCTAATGAGATAGTGTTGTTTTATAGCGAGTATTAAACTGCGATAGGTGAAATGTTGTGAAAGCACACAAAACGGCATGAACAAGCCAAATACTGCGTGTTCTACCGTTACAAGTGCGAAACTGCTATATTGTGATATTCTGGTTAAAGCGCATGCAAGCATCGTGAAACCTTAAAGAACAATGTCATTTAGCGAGATACAGCGTTCTGTACTGCAATAAGTTGGTGAAAAACTGTGAGGTTATGCAAATATCGTAATTGTGAACAAAACAGTGTAATAGAGCGTTTTTAAATACAAGTGCGAATGTTAGGTTAGGTTAAGATATGAACCGTCGTAAAACCGCATTAAACAATGTCAATTACTGAGATGCAGTGTTTTTCACCATTAAAAGTGGGGAACTGCGATATTTAATGTGAAAGCGCTTGCAACCGTCGTTAGGTTAGGTTAGGTTAGGTTAGGTTAGGTTAGGTTAGGTTGGGTTGAGTTGGGTTAGGTTAGGTTAGGTTCGGTTAGGTTGGGTTAGGTTAGGTTAGGTTACGTTAGGTTAGGTTAGGTTAGGTTACGTTAGGTTAGGTTAGGTTAGGTAAGGATAATTTGGTTAGGTTAGGTAAGGTTAGGTTAGGTTATGTTAGGTTGGGTTGGGTGTTGTTGGGTTGGGTTGGGTTGGGTTAGGTTGGGTTAGGTTAGGTTAGGTTACGTTAGGTTAGGTTAGGTTAGGTTACGTTAGGTTATGTTAGGTTAGGTTAGGTTACGTTAGGTTAGGTTAGGTCAGGTAAGGTTAGGTTACGTTAGAATAGGTTAGGTTAGGTTAAGTTAGGTTAGGTTAGGTTTGGTTAGGTTAGGTTAGGTTAGCTTAGGTTAGGTTAGGTTGGGTTGGGTTGGGTTAGGTTGGGTTGGGTTGGGTTAGGTTAGGTTAGGTAAGGTTAGGTTAGGTTAGGTTAGGTTTGGTTAAGGTATGAACCGTCGTAAAACCGCATTAAACAATGTCACTTAGTGAGATGCAGTGTTTTTCACCTTTACAAGTTGGGAACTGTGATATCTAATGTGAAAGCGCTTGAAACCGTCGTAATGTTGTAGAAAGCAATGTAAAGTAGCGAGTAAAACGTTTTTCACGATAGAAGTGCGAAGGTCATGTTAGGTTGAGTTATGTTAGTTTAAGCTAGGTAGCGTCGTGAAACTACCAAAAACAACGTCATCTAACGAGATAGTGTTGTTTTATTGCGAGTACGAAACTGCGATAGGTGAAATGTTGCGAAAGCACACAAAACGGCATGAACAAGCCAAATACTGCGTGTTGTACCGTTACAAGTGCGAAACTGCTATGTTGTGATATTCTCGTTAAAGCGCATGAAAGCATCGTGAAACCTTAAAGAACGATGTCATTTAGCGAGATACAGCGTTCTGTACTGCAATAAGTTGGTGAAAATCTGTGAGGTTATGCAAATATCCTAATTGTGAACGAAACAGTGTAATAGAGCATTTTTTAATACAAGTGCGAATGTTAGGTTAGGTTAAGATATGAACCGTCGTAAAACCGCATTAAACAATGTCACTTAGTGAGATGCAGTGTTTTTCACCATTACAAGTTGGGAACTGCGATATCTAATGTGAAAGCGCTTGAAACCGTCGTAATGTTGTAGAAAGCAATGTAAAGTAGCGAGTAAAACGTTTTCTAACGATAGAAGTGCGAAGATTATGTTAGGTTGAGTTATGTTAGTTTAAGCTAGGTAGCGTCGTGAAACCACCAAAAACGACGTCATCTAACGAGATAGTGTTGTTTTATTGCGAGTACGAAACTGCGATAGGTAAAATGTTGTGAAAGCACACAAAATGGCATGAACAAGCCAAATACTGCGTGTTGTACCGTTACAAGTGCGAAACTGCTATGTTGTGACATTCTCGGTAAAGCGCATGCAAGTACGTGAAACCTTAAAGAACGATGTCATTTAGCGAGATACAGCGTTCTGTACTGTAATAAGTTGGTGAGAAACTGTGAGGTCAAGCAAATATCGTAATTGTGAACGAAACAGTGTAATTGAGCGTCTTTAGATACAAGTGCGAATGTTAGGTTAGGTTGACATATCAACCGTCGTAAAACCGCATTAAACAATGTCACTTAGTGAGATGTAGTGTTTTTCAACATTACAAGTCGGGAACTACGATATCTAATGTGAAAGCGCATGAAACCGTCGTAATCTTGTAGAAAACATTGTAAAGTTGCGAGTAAAACGTTTTCTAACGATAGAAGTGCGAAGGTTAGGTTAGGTTAGGTTAGTTTAAGCTAGGTAGCGTCGTGAAACTACCAAAAACGACGTCATCTAACGAGATAGTGTTGTTTTATTGCGAGTATTAAACTCCGATAGGTGAAATGTTGTGAATGCACACAAAACGGCATGAACAAGCCAAATACTGCGTGTTCTACCGTTACAAGTGCGAAACTGCTATATTGTGATATTCTCGTTAAAGCGAATGCAAGCATCGTGAAACCTTAAAGAACAATGTCATTTAGCGAGATACAGCGTTCTGTACTGCAATAAGTTGGTGAAAAACTGTGAGGTTATGCAAATATCGTAATTGTGAACGAAACAGTGTAATAGAGCGTTTTTCAATACAAGTACGAATGTTAGGTTAGGTTAAGATATGAACCGTCGTAAAACCGCATTAAACAATGTCACTTAGTGAGATGCAGTGTTTTTCACCATTACAAGTTGGGAACTGCGATATCTAATGTGAAAGCGCTTGCAAACGTCGTTAGGTTAGGTTAGGTTAGGTTAGGTTAGGTTATGTTAGGTTAGGTTGGGTTAGGTTAGGTTAGGTTACGTTAGGTTAAGGTATGAACCGTCGTAAAACCGCAATAAACATTGTCACTTAGTGAGATGCAGTGTTTTTCACCTTTACAAGTCGGGAACTGCGATATTTAATGTGAAAGCGCTTGAAACCGTCGTAATGTTGTAGAAAGCAATGTAAAGTAGCGAGTAAAACGTTTTCTAACGATAGAAGTGCGAAGGTTATGTTAGGTTGAGTTATGTTAGTTTAAGCTAGGTAGCGTCGTGAAACCACCAAAAACGACGTCATCTAACGAGATAGTGTTGTTTTATTGCGAGTACGAAACTGCGATAGGTAAAATGTTGTGAAAGCACACAAAACGGCATGAACAAGCCAAATACTGCGTGTTGTACCGTTACAAGTGCGAAAGTGCTATGTTGTGACATTCTCGCTAAAGCGCATGCAAGTATCGTGAAACCTTAAAGAACGATGTCATTTAGCGAGATACAGCGTTCTGTACTGTAATAAGTTGGTGAGAAACTGTGAGGTCAAGCAAATATCGTAATTGTGAACGAAACAGTGTAATTGAGCGTCTTTCGATACAAGTGCGAATGTTAGGTTAGGTTGACATATGAACCGTCGTAAAACCGCATTAAACAATGTCAGTGAGATATAGTGTTTTTCAACATTACAAGTCGGGAACTACGATATCTAATGTGAAAGCGCATGAAACCGTCGTAATCTTGTAGAAAACATTGTAGAGTGGCGAGTAAAACGTTTTCTAACGATAGAAGTGCGAAGGTTAGGTTAGGTTAGGTTAGTTTAAGCTAGGTAGCGTCGTGAAACTACCAAAAACGACGTCATCTAACGAGATAGTGTTGTTTTATAGCGAGTATTAAACTGCGATAGGTGAAATGTTGTGAAAGCACACAAAACGGCATCAACAAGCCAAATACTGCGTGTTCTACCGTTACAAGTGCGAAACTGCTATATTGTGATATTCTCGTTAAAGCGCATGCAAGCATCGTGAAACCTTAAAGAACAATGTCATTTAGCGAGATACAGCCTTCTGTACTGCAATAAGTTGGTGAAAAACTGTGAGGTTATGCAAATATCGTAATTGTGAACAAAACAGCGTAATAGAGCGTTTTTAGATACAAGTGCGAATGTTAGGTTAGGTTAAGATATGAACCGTCGTAAAACCGCATTAAACAATGTCAATTACTGAGATGCAGTGTTTTTACCATTAAAAGTGGGGAACTGCGATATTTAATGTGAAAGCGCTTGCAACCGTCGTTAGGTTAGGTTAGGTTAGGTTAGGTTAGGTTAGGTTAGGTTTGGTTAGGTTAGGTTAGGTTAGGTTAGGTTAGATTAGGTTAGGTTGGGTTGAGTTGGGTTAGGTTAGGTTAGGTTAGGTTGGGTTAGGTCAGGTTAGGTTAGGTTAGGTTACGTTAGGTTAGGTTAGGTTACGTTAGGTTAGGTTAGGTTACGTTAGGTTAGGTTAGGTTAGGTAAGGATAATTTGGTTAGGTTAGGTAAGGTTAGGTTAGGTTAGGTTAGGTTGGGTTGGGTGTTGTTGGGTTGGGTTGGGTTGGGTTAGGTTGGGTTAGGTTAGGTTAGGTTACGTTAGGTTAGGTTAGGTTAGGTTACGTTAGGTTATGTTAGGTTAGGTTAGGTTACGTTAGGTTAGGTTAGGTCAGGTAAGGTTAGGTTACGTTAGAATAGGTTAGGTTAGGTTACGTTAGGTTAGGTTAAGTTAGGTTAGGTTAGGTTAGGTTAGGTTAGGTTGGGTTGGGTTGGGTTAGGTTGGGTTAGGTTAGGTTAGGTTAGGTTGGGTTAGGTTAGTTTAGGTTAGGTTAGGTTAGGTTGGGTTGGGTTGGGTTAGGTTAGGTTAAGTTAGGTAAGGTTAGGTTAGGTTAGGTTAGGTTAGGTTAAGGTATGAACCGTTGTAAAACCGCATTAAACAATGTGACTTAGTGAGATGCAGTGTTTTTCACCTTTACAAGTTGGGAACTGTGATATCTAATGTGAAAGCGCTTGAAACCGTCGTAATGTTGTAGAAAGCAATGTAAAGTAGCGAGTAAAACGTTTTCTAACGATAGAAGTGCGAAGGTCATGTTAGGTTGAGTTATGTTAGTTTAAGCTAGGTAGCGTCGTGAAACTACCAAAAACAACGTCATCTAACGAGATAGTGTTGTTTTATTGCGAGTACGAAACTGCGATAGGTGAAATGTTGTGAAAGCACACAAAACGGCATGAACAAGCCAAATACTGCGTGTTGTACCGTTACAAGTGCGAAACTGCTATGTTGTGACATTCTCGGTAAAGCGCATGCAAGTATCGTGAAACCTTAAAGAACGATGTCGTTTAGCGAGATACAGCGTTCTGTACTGTAATAAGTTGGTGAGAAACTGTGAGGTCTAGCAAATATCGTAATTGTGAACGAAACAGTGTAATAGAGCGTTTTTAGATACAAGTGCGAATGTTAGGTTAGGTTAAGATATGAACCGTCGTAAAACCGCATTAAACAATGTCAATTACTGAGATGCAGTGTTTTTCACCATTAAAAGTGGGGAACTGCGATATTTATAGTGAAAGCGCTTGCAACCGTCGTTAGGTTAGGTTAGGTTAGGTTAGGTTAGGTTAGGTTTGGTTAGGTTAGGTTAGGTTAGGTTAGATTAGGTTAGGTTGGGTTGAGTTGGGTTTGGTTAGGTTAGGTTAGGTTAGGTTGGGTTAGGTTAGGTTAGGTTAGGTTAGGTTACGTTAGGTTAGGTTAGGTTACGTTAGGTTAGGTTAGGTTAGGTTACGTTAGGTTAGGTTAGGTTAGGTAAGGATAATTTGGTTAGGTTAGGTTAGGTTAGGTTGGGTTGGGTGTTGTTGGGTTGGGTTGGGTTGGGTTGGGTTAGGTTGGGTTAGGTTAGGTTAGGTTACTTTAGGTTAGGTTAGGTTAGGTTAGGTTATGTTAGGTTAGGTTAGGTTACGTTAGGTTAGGTTAGGTCAGGTAAGGTTAGGTTACGTTAGAATAGGTTAGGTTAGGTTAGGTTACGTTAGGTTAGGTTAAGTTAGGTTAGGTTAGGTTTGGTTAGCTTAGGTTAGGTTAGCTTAGGTTAGGTTAGGTTGGGTTGGGTTGGGTTAGGTTGGGTTAGGTTAGGTTAGGTTAGGTTAGGTTGGGTTAGGTTAGTTTAGGTTAGGTTAGGTTAGGTTAGGTTGGGTTGGGTTGGGTTAGGTTAGGTTAGGTTAGGTAAGGTGAGGTTAGGTTAGGTTAGGTTAGGTTACGTTAGGTTAAGGTATGAACCGTCGTAAAACCGCATTAAACAATGTCACTTAGTGAGATGCAGTGTTTTTCACCTTTACAAGTTGGGAACTGTGATATCTAATGTGAAAGCGCTTGAAACCGTCATAATGTTGTAGAAAGCAATGTAAAGTAGCGAGTAAAACGTTTTCTAACGATAGAAGTGCGAAGGTTATGTTAGGTTGAGTTATGTTAGTTTAAGCTAGGTAGCGTCGTGCAACTACCAAAAACAACGTCATCTAACGAGATAGTGTTGTTTTATTGCGAGTACGAAACTGCGATAGGTGAAATGTTGTGAAAGCACACAAAACGGCATGAACAAGCCAAATACTGCGTGTTGTACCGTTACAAGTGCGAAACTGCTATGTTGTGATATTCTCGTTAAAGCGCATCCAAGCATCGTGAAACCTTAAAGAACGATGTCATTTAGCGAGATACAGCGTTCTGTACTGCAATAAGTTGGTGAAAAACTGTGAGGTTATGCAAATATCCTAATTGTGAACGAAACAGTGTAATAGAGCGTTTTTTAATACAAGTGCGAATGTTAGGTTAGGTTAAGATATGAACCGTCGAAAAACCGCATTAAACAATGTCACTTAGTGAGATGCAGTGTTTTTCACCATTACAAGTCGGGAACTGCGATATCTAATGTGAAAGCGCTTGCAAACGTCGTTAGGTTAGGTTAGGTTTGGTTAGGTTAGGTTAGGTTAGGTTAGGTTAGGTTAGGTTACGTTAGGTTAGGTTAGGTTAGGTTAGGTTGGGGTATGTTAGGTAAGGTTTGGTTAGGTTAGGTTAGGTTAGGTTGGGTTAGGTAAGGTTAGGTTAGGTTAAGATATGAACCGCGCTAAAACCGCATTAAACAATGTCACTTAGTGAGAAGCTGTGTTTTTCACCATTACAAGTCGGGAACTGCGATATCTAATGTGAAAGCGCATGAAACCGTCGTAATTTATTTTTATTTATAAATACTACAATCCCTAGTCGGGACTTTGGTAGGGTGGGAAGATGAACAATGCATGATCTGGTACTACGAAATGTGTGGAACAAGTGGTAGGCGTAACCAGGTCACATAATTCGTATGACATAAAACAGAAAGTGACCTATCAAAAAAAAATGAAACGCGGTTACACATCTGAACAATACACGTACGCATGCATACCAATACATATATAGCAATCCTCAATACAATTACGTGCACACAAGAACAAAATACCGAGTGTAGGTAAATAATATAGCAATAACGAAATGAAACACAAATACATGCATAGACCTTCAAGAATAAATGTGCACTCTTACTAAGTACGCATGTGTGCATATATACGAAATATAAATGAGATCCAGGTTCATGAACACAGACTAGAAGTAAAACTTGCCAATGAAGACTGTAACACTTGCTCATTTGTTAATAAATTCCAATCATTCACCGTTCTGGGGAAAAAAGAATATTTAAATGCATTATTTCGCGTTTGATGTGGTGTTAGTGTTCTATCATGCCGTAGTCTTGTGCTGTATCTAGAGGTGAGTGGCATAACAGAATATGTATCGACCTTAACATGCCCCATTAATATTTGGTAAAGAAACTTCAAACGTGAATGACGGTTTCTAGTGGATAGAGGTTGAAGCTTAGCTCTGGTTAACAGATCTGTTACTGATGTACGGTCATAGCGATTATATATAAATCGTACTGCTCTTTTCTGAATGGATTCCAGTTTATCAATATTTGTTTTGGTATATGGGTCCCAGATAATTGCAGCGTAGTCTAACCCGGGCAGAATAACGGATTTATACGCAAGGAGACGTACAGTGGGGGTGGATAGTTTCAGTGCTCTGCGGAGAAAAAATAGTTTACGTTGTGTGTGAGCTATGACTTGGTCGATGTGTTTATTCCACCGAAGGTCACTTGTTATTAAAAGGCCTAAGTATTTGTACTCGGTTACCTCACTGAGGTAATTGTTTTTGTAGCCGTAATAGTAAGTTAAGGGCGTTTTTTTGCGAGTAATTTTCATTGCTACTGTTTTTTCAAGATTAAGACACATCTGCCAACTTTCACACCATGACATAACCTTCTCAAAAGCTTGATTTAGGAGTAGCTGATCATTCGAGTTTTTAACTTCGCAGTACAGGATGCAGTCATCGGCGTAAAGTTTAATTTTTACAGGGATGCCGTCAACTATATCATTTATGAAAATGAGGAAAAAAAGTGGTCCGAGTACCGAACCCTGCGGGACACCAGATGATACAGAAACTCTACCCGAGCAATGTTGATTAAAAGAAACCATTTGTAGACGACCAGTTATGTATGATGAAATCCAGGATATTAGCTTAGGGTTTTGAAGTACCAAATTTAATTTATAAAGCAGTTTATTATGAGAAACCGTATCGAAAGCTTTGCGAAAGTCTAGAAAAATAGCGTCAGTTTGATTACCATTATTAATAGATGTCGCAAAATCGTGTATAGTTTCTACTAATTGAGTTTGTGTAGAGAAGCCTTTGCGAAAACCATGTTGTCCCTTGGTGAAGAAGTTTTGTTCTTCGAGAAATACTGAGATGTGTTTATGTATTGCATGTTCCATTAGTTTGCAAGCTGTCGAAATAAGCGATATGGGGCGGTAATTTTTAACCGTAGAATTGCTCCCGTTTTTGTGTAGCGGTGTAATCTTAGCTATTTTCCAATCTAGAGGAACCTCGCCCTCCTGCAATGATTTCGAAAACAATACATGAAGGTACTTTGCCATCCACTCCGCATACCGTTTTAAAAATTCGTTAGGGATGTCATCGGGACCACATGATTTTTTTATATCTATATTTAACAGCAAGTTCAGTATTCCCGTTTCGCTAATGACAATGTCTGGTACTGGCGGAAGAGAAAGACTGAAATCTGGCAATAAATTGTTATCTTTGGTGAAAACAGATTGAAATTGAGCATTGAATGCGTTCGCGATCTTTGAGCTGTCGTGAGTAATGGAACCATCAACTTCAAAAGCCGTGGAAGAACGAGACGAAGGGGAAATCAATCTCCAGAATTTTTCTGGGGATGTCGAGATAAAGCGTGGTAGTAATACACTATGGTAGTTTTGTTTATCCTTCGAAACTTCATTTTGAAGTTTAACGGTTAAAAGAGATATTTCTTGCTTTTGAGCATTTGTTGAAGAGCCCTTCTTCTTTAATCTTTTAAGTTTTCTTTTGAGCTGTAGTGTAGGCCGAGTTATCCAGGGGTTTCTCTTTTTTGGTTTCTTGACAATACGTGGCACAAAACGATCCATGCATTCCATAATAATACTTTTTAAGCGGTCCCAAAGATAGTTTACGCTAGCATCACTGCTTGCAAACGTGTCGAAATGAAAAGACAACGTATCTATTATAGAAACATCATCTGCCCTGGAAAAGTTTGGAAAGTTACGAATTGATCTATGTTCGTTCATTGATACACCGGAGAGTGTTAGTAATACCATTTCGTGATCAGAAATGCCAGGATGAATTTCACATGTAACACAAGGTGCAGGAAAGCCACGAATGAAAAACAAGTCAAGTATAGATCTAGTTTGGCCTTGTATCCTAGTGAAGTCATCAACAATTTGTAATAAATCGAATGCAAATACGAAGTCTATAATTGCTTCCCCTACTTTGTCGTTTTGCTTCCTGGTAGTCAGCAAGCTCCAATCAATGTTTGGTGCGTTAAAGTCACCAGCCAAAATGACTCTATCTTCTTGCCTTACGTGAATGGTCATGTAATTTTGTAATTCAATGAGATCGATGGGTTCCAAGGAGGGTGGCCTGTAAACAACGCCAATAACGTATTTAACATTTCCGTGATAAGTTTTGCAGAAGAGAGCTTCAACGTTAGGTACATCAGGCATTCTAATAATGTTCAAGGAATTTTTGAAGAGAATGCAAACTCCTCCTCCTCTTGCCCCGCGATCTTTCCTGAACACATTGAAATCAGCTGGTACAAATTCGCTATCGAAGATCGAATCATTTAGCCAAGTTTCGGTTAATAGAAGGATACTAGGATCATGGGCAAGTATGATACCTTCCAGCTCAGTACTTTTGTTTAATATACTTCGGCAGTTCATGTTTAAAATTCGCATATGTGGGCAGGGGCGCATTACTGGTCATTTACGAGGTGCTTTATTTAGTTGACAGCGTTCATTTCTCTCGTCATTCCACGTGTAAAAAGTACCATCGACACAAAGTTTGTCATGAACGAGTTTGACTTTACCACCCCTTGCTCTATCTTCTGTTGCACTGTTCCAAAGATTTTTTCGTATCTCTCGCACTCGCTTGGAGAAATCCTGAGAAAGAGAGAGGGATGTGCCTTTTAATTTATAGGATTTTCTGAGAATGCTTTCCTTTTCACGATAATTCAAGAATTTAAGGATTACGGGGCGAGTTTTTGCACCCTTGAAGCCAAGCCTATGAATTCTTTCTATAGCGGGAGTCGGTACTTGCAGTTTTTCCAAGAAAATACCTTCTACAACTTTCTTTTCTAGCTCCTCACTAGATTCTACCGACGTCTCATCCAAGCCATATATTATTAAGTTATTTCTGCGACTTCTGTTCTCTAGGTCATCTACTTTTTCAATGAGTGAGGCTAATGCAGCACTCTGATGTGAAATAACCTTCTCCATGTCGTTTACTTGAGTTGTTAATTTATTGAGGCTGGAAAGCTGCTGTTCTATCCCGTTAATCTTTTCAGCTAAGGTAGTGATCTTACTCTCAAATTTCTTTTGGTTGGCTTGGATATTTTCTACGGTAGCACTAATTTTATTTTGGCCGGCTAATAGCTGCGCCAGCAGATCTTTATCAGACGGACCGGGATTCGACTCGATGTCACCACATACCAACAAGTTTACGATAACAGAAGAAAAGCGCATAAAAATATGTTTAGCAAAACGTGGGCAGGGCAGCAGCAATAAGAACCGGTCATCACTACGGTACGAGTAAGCTAATGAGCAATCACCAACCTGTATTAAAAAGCAGAAAGGGTTGCTGAGCATTCCGTCCGGTTTGCTGCTGCCTGGCCCACTGGTGAATAACGGCGGTGTGAGGCTTTTTATAAGAGCTTGAGCGTCCACGTGACATGACGTCGTTGAACTTCGGTGCCAGGCAGGCGGCGTGACAAAGGGGAGTGACGCCACATCGTCGATGCAGCCATCCGCACGTGTCGCGCGATCTGGTACCTGGGCGCATGTCCATTCTTTGCTTGTCACAGTAGCTGAAGCATGGTCGATAGGTGAGTGCTGTCCTCCGAGAAAGACAGCTGCAACCTGTATTAAAAAGCAGAAAGGGTTGCTGAGCATTCCGTCCGGTTTGCTGCTGCCTGGCCCACTGGTGAATAACGGCGGTGTGAGGCTTTTTATAAGAGCTTGAGCGTCCACGTGACATGACGTCGTTGAACTTCGGTGCCAGGCAGGCGGCGTGACAAAGGGGAGTGACGCCACATCGTCGATGCAGCCATCCGCACGTGTCGCGCGATCTGGTACCTGGGCGCATGTCCATTCTTTGCTTGTCACAGTAGCTGAAGCATGGTCGATAGGTGAGTGCTGTCCTCCGAGAAAGACAGCTGCAACCTGTATTAAAAAGCAGAAAGGGTTGCTGAGCATTCCGTCCGGTTTGCTGCTGCCTGGCCAATCTTGTAGAAAACATTGTAAAGTAGCGAATAAAACGTTTTCTAACGATAGAAGTGCGAAGGTTCTGTTAGTTTGAGCTAGGTAGCGTCGTGAAACCACCAAAAACGATGTCATCTAACGAGATAGTGTTGTTTTATTGCGAGTACGAAACTGCGATAGGTGAAATATTGGGAAAGCACACAAAATGGCATGAACTAGCCAGATACTGCGTCTTGTGCCGTTACAAGTGCGAAACTGCTTTATTGTGATATTTTCGTTAAAGCGCATGCAAGTATCGTGAAACCTTAAAAAACGATGTCATTTAGCGAGATACAGCGTTCTGTACTGTAATAAGTTGGTGAGAATCTGTGAGGTCAAGCAAATATCGTAATTGTGAACGAAACAGTGTAATTGAGCGTCTTTAGATACAAGTGCGAATGTTAGGTTAGGTTGACATATCAACCGTCGTAAAACCGCATTAAACAATGTCACTTAGTGAGATGTAGTGTTTTTCAACATTACAAGTCGGGAACTACGATATCTAATGTGAAAGCGCATGAAACCGTCGTAATGTTGTGGAAAGCAATGTAAAGTAGCGAGTAAAACGTTTTCTAACGATAGAAGTGCGAAGGTTATGTTAGGTTGAGTTATGTTAGTTTAAGCTAGGTAGCGTCGTGAAACCACCAAAAACGACGTCATCTAACGAGATAGTGTTGTTTTATTGCGAGTACGAAACTGCGATAGGTAAAATGTTGTGAAAGCACACAAAACGGCATGAACAAGCCAAATACTGCGTGTTGTACCGTTACAAGTGCGAAACTGCTATGTTGTGACATTCTCGGTAAAGCGCATGCAAGTATCGTGAAACCTTAAAGAACGATGTCATTTAGCGAGATACAGCGTTCTGTACTGTAATAAGTTGGTGAGAAACTGTGAGGTCAAGCAAATATCGTAATTGTGAACGAAACAGTGTAATTGAGCGTCTTTAGATACAAGTGCGAATGTTAGGTTAGGTTGACATATCAACCGTCGTAAAACCGCATTAAACAATGTCACTTAGTGAGATGTAGTGTTTTTCAACATTACAAGTCGGGAACTACGATATCTAATGTGAAAGCGCATGAAACCGTCGTAATCTTGTAGAAAACATTGTAAAGTGGCGAGTAAAACGTTTTCTAACGATAGAAGTGCGAAGGTTAGGTTAGGTTAGGTTAGTTTAAGCTAGGTAGCGTCGTGAAACTACCAAAAACGACGTCATCTAACGAGATAGTGTTGTTTTATTGCGAGTACGAAACTGCGATAGGTGAAATGTTGTGAAAGCACACAAAACGGCATGAACAAGCCAAATACTGCGTGTTGTACCGTTACAAGTGCGAAACTGCTATGTTGTGATATTCTCGTTAAAGCGCATGCAAGCATCGTGAAACCTTAAAGAACGATGTCATTTAGCGAGATACAGCGTTCTGTACTGCAATAACTTGGTGAAAAACTGTGAGGTTATGCAAATATCGTAATTGTGAACGAAACAGTGTAATAGAGCGTTTTTCAATACAAGTACGAATGTTAGGTTAGGTTAAGATATGAACCGTCGTAAAACCGCATTAAACAATGTCACTTAGTGAGATGCAGTGTTTTTCACCATTACAAGTTGGGAACTGCGATATCTAATGTGAAAGCGCTTGCAAACGTCGTTAGGTTAGGTTAGGTGAGGTGAGGTGAGGTTAGGTTACGTTAGGTTAGGTTTGGTTAGGTTAGGTTAGGTTAGGTTAGGTTAGGTTAGATTAGGTTAGGTTGGGTTGAGGGGTTAGGTTAGGTTAGGTTAGGTTGGGTTAGGTTAGGTTAGGTTACGTTAGGTTAGGTTAGGTTACGTTAGGTTAGGTTAGGTTAGGTTACGTTAGGTTAGGTTAGGTTAGGTAAGGATAATTTGGTTAGGTTAGGTAAGGTTAGGTTAGGTTAGGTTAGGTTAGGTTAGGTTGGGTGTTGTTGGGTTGGGTTGGGTTGGGTTAGGTTGGGTTAGGTTAGGTTAGGTTACGTTAGGTTAGGTTAGGTTAGGTTACGTTAGGTTATGTTAGGTTAGGTTAGGTTACGTTAGGTTGGGTTAGGTCAGGTAAGGTTAGGTTACGTTAGAATAGGTTAGGTTAGGTTACGTTAGGTTAGGTTAAGTTAGGTTAGGTTAGGTTTGGTTAGGTTAGGTTAGGTTAGCTTAGGTTAGGTTAGGTTGGGTTGGGTTGGGTTAGGTTGGGTTGGGTTGGGTTAGGCTAGGTTAGGTTAGGTTAGGTTAGGTAAGGTTAGGTTAGGTTAGGTTAGGTTAGGTTAGGTTAAGGTATGAACCGTCGTAAAACCGCATTAAACAATGTCACTTAGTGAGATGCAGTGTTTTTCACATTTACAAGTTGGGAACTGTGATATCTAATGTGAAAGCGCTTGAAACCGTCGTAATGCTGTAGAAAGCAATGTAAAGTAGCGAGTAAAACGTTTTCTCACGATAGAAGTGCGAAGGTCATGTTAGGTTGAGTTATGTTAGTTTAAGCTAGGTAGCGTCGTGAAACTACCAAAAACAACGTCATCTAACGAGATAGTGTTGTTTTATTGCGAGTACGAAACTGCGATAGGTGAAATGTTGTGAAAGCACACAAAACGGCATGAACAAGCCAAATACTGCGTGTTGTACCGTTACAAGTGCGAAACTGCTATGTTGTGATATTCTCGTTAAAGCGCATGCAAGCATCGTGAAACCTTAAAGAACGATGTCATTTAGCGAGATACAGCGTTCTGTACTGCAATAAGTTGGTGAAAAACTGTGAGGTTATGCAAATATCCTAATTGTGAACGAAACAGTGTAATAGAGCGTTTTTTAATACAAGTGCGAATGTTAGGTTAGGTTAAGATATGAACCGTCGTAAAACCGCATTAAACAATGTCACTTAGTGAGATGCAGTGTTTTTCACCATTACAAGTCGGGAACTGCGATATCTAATGTGAAAGCGCTTGCAAACGTCGTTAGGTTAGGTTAGGTTAGGTTAGGTTAGGTTAGGTTAGGTTACGTTAGGTTAGGTTAGGTTAGGTTACGTTAGGTTACGTTAGGTTAGGTTAGGTTTGGTTAGGTTAGGTTAGGTTAGGTTAGGGTATGTTAGGTAAGGTTTGGTTAGGTTAGGTTAGGTTAGGTTGGTTTAGGTAAGGTTAGGTTAGGTTAAGATATGAACCGCGCTAAAACCGCATTAAACAATGTCACTTAGTGAGATGCTGTGTTTTTCACCATTACAAGTCGGGAACTGCGATATCTAATGTGAAAGCGCATGAAACCGTCGTAATCTTGTAGAAAACATTGTAAAGTAGCGAATAAAACGTTTTCTAACGATAGAAGTGCGAAGGTTCGGTTAGTTTGAGTTATGTTAGTTTAAGCTAGGTAGCGTCGTGAAACCACCAAAAACGACGTCATCTAACGAGATAGTGTTGTTTTAATGCGAGTACGAAACTGCGATAGGTAAAATGTTGTGAAAGCACACAAAACGGCATGAACAAGCCAAATACTGCGTGTTGTACCGTTACAAGTGCGAAACTGCTATGTTGTGACATTCTCGGTAAAGCGCATGCAAGTATCGTGAAACCTTAAAGAACAATGTCATTTAGCGAGATACAGCGTTCTGTACTGTAATAAGTTGGTGAGAAACTGTGAGGTCAAGCAAATATCGTAATTGTGAACGAAACAGTGTAATTGAGCGTCTTTAGATACAAGTGCGAATGTTAGGTTAGGTTGACATATCAACCGTCGTAAAACCGCATTAAACAATGTCACTTAGTGAGATGTAGTGTTTATCAACATTACAAGTCGGGAACTACGATATCTAATGTGAAAGCGCATGAAACCGTCGTAATCTTGTAGAAAACATTGTAAAGTGGCGAGTAAAACGTTTTCTAACGATAGAAGTGCGAAGGTTAGGTTAGGTTAGGTTAGTTTAAGCTAGGTAGCGTCGTGAAACTACCAAAAACGACGTCATCTAACGAGATAGTGTTGTTTTATAGCGAGTATTAAACTGCGATAGGTGAAATGTTGTGAAAGCACACAAAACGGCATGAACAAGCCAAATACTGCGTGTTCTACCGTTACAAGTGCGAAACTGCTATATGTGATATTCTCGTTAAAGCGCATGCAAGCATCGTGAAACCTTAAAGAACAATGTCATTTAGCGAGATACAGCGTTCTGTACTGCAATAAGTTGGTGAAAAACTGTGAGGTTATGCAAATATCGTAATTGTGAACAAAACAGTGTAATAGAGCGTTTTTAGATACAAGTGCGAATGTTAGGTTAGGTTAAGATATGAACCGTCGTAAAACCGCATTAAACAATGTCAATTACTGAGATGCAGTGTTTTTCACCATTAAAAGTGGGGAACTGCGATATTTAATGTGAAAGCGCTTGCAACCGTCGTTAGGTTAGGTTAGGTTAGGTTAGGTTAGGTTAGGTTAGGTTAGGTTAGGTTTGGTTAGGTTAGGTTAGGTTAGATTAGGTTAGGTTGGGTTGAGTTGGGTTAGGTTAGGTTAGGTTAGGTTAGGTTGGGTTAGGTTAGGTTAGGTTACGTTAGGTTAGGTTAGGTTAGGTTGGGTTGGGTTGGGTTAGGTTAGGTTAGGTTAGGTTAGGTTAAGGTATGAACCGTCGTAAAACCGCAATAAACAATGTCACTTAGTGAGATGCTGTGTTTTTCACCATTACAAGTCGGTAACTGTGATATCTAATGTGAAAGCGCATGAAACCGCCGTAATCTTGTAGAAAACATTGTAAAGCAGCGAATAAAACGTTTTCTAACGAAAGAAGTGCGAAGGTTAGGTTAGTTTAAGCTAGGTAGCGTCGTGAAACTACCAAAAACGACGTCATCTAACGAGATAGTGTTGTTTTATTGCGAGTACGAAACTGCGATAGGTGAAATGTTGTGAAAGCCCACAAAACGGCATGAACAAGCCAAATACTGCGTGTTGTACCGTTACAAGTGCGAAACTTCTATGTTGTGATATTCTCGTTAAAGCGCATGCAAGCATCGTGAAACCTTAAAGAACGATGTCATTTAGCGAGATACAGCGTTCTGTACTGCAATAAGTTGGTGAAAAACTGTGAGGTTATGCATATATCCTAATTGTGAACGAAACAGTGTAATAGAGCGTTTTTTAATACAAGTGCGAATGTTAGGTTAGGTTAAGATATGAACCGTCGTAAAACCGCATTAAACAATGTCACTTAGTGAGATGCAGTGTTTTTCACCATTACAAGTCGGGAACTGCGATATCTAATGTGAAAGCGCTTGCAAACGTCGTTAGGTAAGGTTAGGTTAGGTTAGGTTAGGTTAGGTTAGGTTAGGTTACGTTAGGTTAGGTTAGGTTAGGTTTGGTTAGGTTAGGTTTGGTTAGGTTAGGTTAGGGTATGTTAGGTAAGGTTTGGTTAGGTTAGGTTGGTTTAGGTAAGGTTAGGTTAGGTTAAGATATGAACCGCGCTAAAACCGCATTAAACAATGTCACTTAGTGAGATGCTGTGTTTTTCACCATTACAAGTCGGGAACTGCGATATCTAATGTGAAAGCGCATGAAACCGTCGTAATCTTGTAGAAAACATTGTAAAGTAGCGAATAAAACGTTTTCTAACGATAGAAGTGCGAAGGTTCGGTTAGTTTGAGCTAGGTAGCGTCGTGAAACCACCAAAAACGATGTCATCTAACGAGATAGTGTTGTTTTATTGCGAGTACGAAACTGCGATAGGTGAAATGTTGTGAATGCACACAAAACGGCATGAACAAGCCAAATACTGCGTGTTCTACCGTTACAAGTGCGAAACTGCTATATTGTGATATTCTCGTTAAAGCGCATGCAAGCATCGTGAAACCTTAAAGAACAATGTCATTTAGCGAGATACAGCGTTCTGTACTGTAATAAGTTGGTGAGAAACTGTGAGGTCAAGCAAATATCGTAATTGTGAACGAAACAGTGTAATTGAGCGTCTTTAGATACAAGTGCGAATGTTAGGTTAGGTTAAGATATGAACCGTCGTAAAACCGCATTAAACAATGTCACTTAGTGAGATGCAGTGTTTTTCAACATTACAAGTTGGGAACTGCGATATCTAATGTGAAAGCGCTTGCAAACGTCGTTAGGTTAGGTTAGGTGAGGTGAGGTGAGGTTAGGTTACGTTAGGTTAGGTTTGGTTAGGTTAGGTTAGGTTAGGTTATGTTAGGTTAGGTTGGGTTAGGTTAGGTTAGGTTACGTTAGGTTAAGGTATGAACCGTCGTAAAACCGCAATAAACAGTGTCACTTAGTGAGATGCAGTGTTTTTCACCTTTACAAGTTGGGAACTGCGATATCTAATGTGAAAGCGCTTGAAACCGTCGTAATGTTGTAGAAAGCAATGTAAAGTAGCGAGTAAAACGTTTTCTAACGATAGAAGTGCGAAGGTTATGTTAGGTTGAGTTATGTTAGTTTAAGCTAGGTAGCGTCGTGAAACCACCAAAAACGACGTCATCTAACGAGATAGTGTTTTATTGCGAGTACGAAACAGCGATAGGTAAAATGTTGTGAAAGCACACAAAACGGCATGAACAAGCCAAATACTGCGTGTTGTACCGTTACAAGTGCGAAACTGCTATGTTGTGACATTCTCGGTAAAGCGCATGCAAGTATCGTGAAACCTTAAAGAACGATGTCATTTAGCGAGATACAGCGTTCTGTACTGTAATAAGTTGGTGAGAAACTGTGAGGTCAAGCAAATATCGTAATTGCGAACGAAACAGTGTAATTGAGCGTCTTTAGATACAAGTGCGAATGTTAGGTTAGGTTGACATATCAACCGTCGTAAAACCGCATTAAACAATGTCACTTAGTGAGATGTAGTGTTTTTCAACATTACAAGTCGGGAACTACGATATCTAATGTGAAAGCGCATGAAACCGTCGTAATCTTGTAGAAAACATTGTAAAGTGGCGAGTAAAACGTTTTCTAACGATAGAAGTGCGAAGGTTAGGTTAGGTTAGGTTTAAGCTAGGTAGCGTCGTGAAACTACCAAAAACGACGTCATCTAACGAGATAGTGTTGTTTTATAGCGAGTATTAAACTGCGATAGGTGAAATGTTGTGAAAGCACACAAAACGGCATGAACAAGCCAAATACTGCGTGTTCTACCGTTACAAGTGCGAAACTGCTATATGTGATATTCTCGTTAAAGCGCATGCAAGCATCGTGAAACCTTAAAGAACAATGTCATTTAGCGAGATACAGCGTTCTGTACTGCAATAAGTTGGTGAAAAACTGTGAGGTTATGCAAATATCGTAATTGTGAACAAAACAGTGTAATAGAGCGTTTTTAGATACAAGTGCGAATGTTAGGTTAGGTTAAGATATGAACCGTCCTAAAACCGCATTAAACAATGTCAATTACTGAGATGCAGTGTTTTTCACCATTAAAAGTGGGGAACTGCGATATTTAATGTGAAAGCGCTTGCAACCGTCGTTAGGTTAGGTTAGGTTAGGTTAGGTTAGGTTAGGTTTGGTTAGGTTAGGTTAGGTTAGGTTAGATTAGGTTAGGTTGGGTTGAGTTGGGTTAGGTTAGGTTAGGTTAGGTTGGGTTAGGTTAGGTTAGGTTACGTTAGGTTATGTTAGGTTACGTTAGGTTAGGTTAGGTTAGGTTACGTTAGGTTAGGTTAGGTTAGGTAAGGATAATTTGGTTAGGTTAGGTAAGGTTAGGTTAGGTTAGGTTAGGTTGGGTTGGGTGTTGTTGGGTTGGGTTGGGTTGGGTTAGGTTGGGTTAGGTTAGGTTAGGTTACGTTAGGTTAGGTTAGGTTAGGTTACGTTAGGTTATGTTAGGTTATGTTAGGTTAGGTTAGGTTACGTTAGGTTAGGTTAGGTCAGGTAAGGTTAGGTTACGTTAGAATAGGTTAGGTTAGGTTACGTTAGGTTAGGTTAAGTTAGGTTAGGTTAGGTTTGGTTAGGTTAGGTTAGGTTAGCTTAGGTTAGGTTAGGTTGGGTTGGGTTGGGTTAGGTTGGGTTAGGTTAGGTTAGGTTAGGTTAGGTTGGGTTAGGTTAGTTTAGGTTAGGTTAGGTTAGGTTAGGTTAGGTTGGGTTGGGTTGGGTTAGGTTAGGTTAGGTTAGGTTAGGTTAGGTTAAGGTATGAACCGTCGTAAAACCGCAATAAACAATGTCACTTAGTGAGATGCTGTGTTTTTCACCATTACAAGTCGGTAACTGTGATATCTAATGTGAAAGCGCATGAAACCGTCGTAATCTTGTAGAAAACATTGTAAAGCAGCGAATAAAACGTTTTCTAACGAAAGAAGTGCGAAGGTTAGGTTAGTTTAAGCTAGGTAGCGTCGTGAAACTACCAAAAACGACGTCATCTAACGAGATAGTGTTGTTTTATTGCGAGTACGAAACTGCGATAGGTGAAATGTTGTGAAAGCACACAAAACGGCATGAACAAGCCAAATACTGCGTGTTGTACCGTTACAAGTGCGAAACTGCTATGTTGTGATATTCTCGTTAAAGCGCATGCAAGCATCGTGAAACCTTAAAGAACGATGTCATTTAGCGAGATACAGCGTTCTGTACTGCAATAACTTGGTTAAAAACTGTGAGGTTATGCAAATATCGTAATTGTGAACGAAACAGTGTAATAGAGCGTTTTTCAATACAAGTACGAATGTTAGGTTAGGTTAAGATATGAACCGTCGTAAAACCGCATTAAACAATGTCACTTAGTGAGATGCAGTGTTTTTCACCATTACAAGTTGGGAACTGCGATATCTAATGTGAAAGCGCTTGCAAACGTCGTTAGGTTAGGTTAGGTGAGGTGAGGTGAGGTTAGGTTACGTTAGGTTAGGTTTGGTTAGGTTAGGTTAGGTTAGGTTATGTTAGGTTAGGTTAGGTTGGTTTAGGTAAGGTTAGGTTAGGTTAAGATATGAACCGTCGTAAAACCGCATTAAACAATGTCACTTAGTGAGATGCTGTGTTTTTCACCATTACAAGTCGGGAACTGCGATATCTAATGTGAAAGCGCATGAAACCGTCGTAATCTTGTAGAAAACATTGTAAAGTAGCGAATAAAACGTTTTCTAACGATAGAAGTGCGAAGGTTAGCTTGAGTTATGTTAGTTTAAGCTATGTAGCGTCGTGAAACTACCAAAAACGACGTCATCTAACGAGATAGTGTTGTTTTATTGCGAGTATTAAACTGCGATAGGTGAAATGTTGTGAATGCACACAAAACGGCATGAACAAGCTAAATACTGCGTGTTCTACCGTTACAAGTGCGAAACTGCTATATTGTGATATTCTCGTTAAAGCGCATGCAAGCATCGTGAAACCTTAAAGAACAATGACATTTAGCGAGATACAGCGTTATGTACTGCAATATGTTGGTGAAAAACTGTGAGGTTATGCAAATATCGTAATTGTGAACGAAACAGTGTAATAGAGCGTTTTTAAATACAAGTGCGAATGTTAGGTTAGGTTAAGATATGAACCGTCGTAAAACCGCATTAAACAATGTCAATTACTGAGATGCAGTGTTTTTCACCATTAAAAGTGGGGAACTGCGATATTTAATGTGAAAGCGCTTGCAACCGTCGTTAGGTTAGGTTAGGTTAGGTTAGGTTAGGTTAGGTTAGGTTAGGTTAGGTTAGGTTAGGTTAGGTTTGGTTAGGTTAGGTTATGTTAGGTTAGATTAGGTTAGGTTGGGTTGAGGGGTTAGGTTAGGTTAGGTTAGGTTAGGTTGGGTTAGGTTAGGTTAGGTTACGTTAGGTTAGGTTAGGTTACGTTAGGTTAGGTTAGGTTAGGTTACGTTAGGTTAGGTTAGGTTAGGTAAGGATAATTTGGTTAGGTTAGGTAAGGTTAGGTTAGGTTAGGTTAGGTTAGGTTAGGTTGGGTGTTGTTGGGTTGGGTTGGGTTGGGTTAGGTTGGGTTAGGTTAGGTTAGGTTACGTTAGGTTAGGTTAGGTTAGGTTACGTTAGGTTATGTTAGGTTAGGTTAGGTTACGTTAGGTTGGGTTAGGTCAGGTAAGGTTAGGTTACGTTAGAATAGGTTAGGTTAGGTTACGTTAGGTTAGGTTAAGTTAGGTTAGGTTAGGTTTGGTTAGGTTAGGTTAGGTTAGCTTAGGTTAGGTTAGGTTGGGTTGGGTTAGGTTGGGTTGGGTTGGGTTAGGCTAGGTTAGGTTAGGTTAGGTTAGGTAGGGTTAGGTTAGGTTAGGTTAGGTTAAGGTATGAACCGTCGTAAAACCGCATTAAACAATGTCACTTAGTGAGATGCAGTGTTTTTCACATTTACAAGTTGGGAACTGTGATATCTAATGTGAAAGCGCTTGAAACCGTCGTAATGCTGTAGAAAGCAATGTAAAGTAGCGAGTAAAACGTTTTCTCACGATAGAAGTGCGAAGGTCATGTTAGGTTGAGTTATGTTAGTTTAAGCTAGGTAGCGTCGTGAAACTACCAAAAACAACGTCATCTAACGAGATAGTGTTGTTTTATTTCGAGTACGAAACTGCGATAGGTGAAATGTTGTGAAAGCACACAAAACGGCATGAACAAGCCAAATACTGCGTGTTGTACCGTTACAAGTGCGAAACTGCTATGTTGTGATATTCTCGTTAAAGCGCATGCAAGCATCGTGAAACCTTAAAGAACGATGTCATTTAGCGAGATACAGCGTTCTGTACTGCAATAAGTTGGTGAAAAACTGTGAGGTTATGCAAATATCCTAATTGTGAACGAAACAGTGTAATAGAGCGTTTTTTAATACAAGTGCGAATGTTAGGTTAGGTTAAGATATGAACCGTCGTAAAACCGCATTAAACAATGTCACTTAGTGAGATGCAGTGTTTTTCACCTTTACAAGTTGGGAACTGTGATATCTAATGTGAAAGCGCTTGAAACCGTCGTAATGTTGTAGAAAGCAATGTAAAGTAGCGAGTAAAACGTTTTCTAACGATAGAAGTGCGAAGGTCATGTTAGGTTGAGTTATGTTAGTTTAAGCTAGGTAGCGTTGTGAAACTACCAAAAACAACGTCATCTAACGAGATAGTGTTGTTTTATTGCGAGTACGAAACTGCGATAGGTGAAATGTTGTGAAAGCACACAAAACGGCATGAACAAGCCAAATACTGCGTGTTGTACCGTTACAAGTGCGAAACTGCTATGTTGTGATATTCTCGTTAAAGCACATGAAAGCATCGTGAAACCTTAAAGAACGATGTCATTTAGCGAGATACAGCGTTCTGTACTGCAATAAGTTGGTGAAAAACTGTGAGGTTATGCAAATATCCTAATTGTGAACGAAACAGTGTAATAGAGCGTTTTTTAATACAAGTGCGAATGTTAGGTTAGGTTAAGATATGAACCGTCGTAAAACCGCATTAATCAATGTCACTTAGTGAGATGCAGTGTTTTTCACCATTACAAGTCGGGAACTGCGATATCTAATGTGAAAGCGCTTGCAAACGTCGTTAGGTTAGGTTAGGTTAGGTTAGGTTAGGTTAGGTTAGGTTAGGTTACGTTAGGTTAGGTTAGGTTAGGTTACGTTAGGTTAGGTTAGGTTAGGTTAGGTTTGGTTAGGTTAGGTTAGGTTAGGTTAGGGTATGTTAGGTAAGGTTTGGTTAGGTTAGGTTAGGTTAGGTTGGTTTAGGTAAGGTTAGGTTAGGTTAAGATATGAACCGCGCTAAAACCGCATTAAACAATGTCACTTAGTGAGATGCTGTGTTTTTCACCATTACAAGTCGGGAACTGCGATATCTAATGTGAAAGCGCATGAAACCGTCGTAATCTTGTAGAAAACATTGTAAAGTAGCGAATAAAACGTTTTATAACGATAGAAGTGCGAAGGTTCGGTTAGTTTGAGTTATGTTAGTTTAAGCTAGGTAGCGTCGTGAAACCACCAAAAACGACGTCATCTAACGAGATAGTGTTGTTTTAATGCGAGTACGAAACTGCGATAGGTAAAATGTTGTGAAAGCACACAAAACGGCATGAACAAGCCAAATACTGCGTGTTGTACCGTTACAAGTGCGAAACTGCTATGTTGTGACATTTTCGGTAAAGCGCATGCAAGTATCGTGAAACCTTAAAGAACAATGTCATTTAGCGAGATACAGCGTTCTGTACTGTAATAAGTTGGTGAGAAACTGTGAGGTCAAGCAAATATCGTAATTGTGAACGAAACAGTGTAATTGAGCGTCTTTAGATACAAGTGCGAATGTTAGGTTAGGTTGACATATCAACCGTCGTAAAACCGCATTAAACAATGTCACTTAGTGAGATGTAGTGTTTTTCAACATTACAAGTCGGGAACTACGATATCTAATGTGAAAGCGCATGAAACCGTCGTAATCTTGTAGAAAACATTGTAAAGTGGCGAGTAAAACGTTTTCTAACGATAGAAGTGCGAAGGTTAGGTTAGGTTAGGTTAGTTTAAGCTAGGTAGCGTCGTGAAACTACCAAAAACGACGTCATCTAACGAGATAGTGTTGCTTTATAGCGAGTATTAAACTGCGATAGGTGAAATGTTGTGAAAGCACACAAAACGGCATGAACAAGCCAAATACTGCGTGTTCTACCGTTACAAGTGCGAAACTGCTATATTGTGATATTCTCGTTAAAGCGCATGCAAGCATCGTGAAACCTTAAAGAACAATGTCATTTAGCGAGATACAGCGTTCTGTACTGCAATAAGTTGGTGAAAAACTGTGAGGTTATGCAAATATCGTAATTGTGAACAAAACAGTGTAATAGAGCGTTTTTAAATACAAGTGCGAATGTTAGGTTAGGTTAAGATATGAACCGTCGTAAAACCGCATTAAACAATGTCACTTAGTGAGATGCAGTGTTTTTCACCTTTACAAGTTGGGAACTGTGATATCTAATGTGAAAGCGCTTGAAACCGTCGTAATGTTGTAGAAAGCAATGTAAAGTAGCGAGTAAAACGTTTTCTAACGATAGAAGTGCGAAGGTCATGTTAGGTTGAGTTATGTTAGTTTAAGCTAGGTAGCGTCGTGAAACTACCAAAAACAACGTCATCTAACGAGATAGTGTTGTTTTATTGCGAGTACGAAACTGCGATAGGTGAAATGTTGCGAAAGCACACAAAACGGCATGAACAAGCCAAATACTGCGTGTTGTACCGTTACAAGTGCGAAACTGCTATGTTGTGATATTCTCGTTAAAGCGCATGAAAGCATCGTGAAACCTTAAAGAACGATGTCATTTAGCGAGATACAGCGTTCTGTACTGCAATAAGTTGGTGAAAATCTGTGAGGTTATGCAAATATCCTAATTGTGAACGAAACAGTGTAATAGAGCATTTTTTATTACAAGTGCGAATGTTAGGTTAGGTTAAGATATGAACCGTCGTAAAACCGCATTATTCAATGTCACTTAGTGAGATGCAGTGTTTTTCACCATTACAAGTCGGGAACTGCGATATCTAATGTGAAAGCGCTTGCAAACGTCGTTAGGTTAGGTTAGGTTAGGTTAGGTTACGTTAGGTTAGGTTAGGTTAGGTTAGGTTAGGTTAGGTTACGTTAGGTTAGGTTAGGTTAGGTTAGGTTTGGTTAGGTTAGGTTAGGTTAGGTTAGGGTATGTTAGGTTAGGTTAGGTTAGGTTAGGTTAGGTTGGTTTAGGTAAGGTTAGGTTAGGTTAAGATATGAACCGCGCTAAAACCGCATTAAACAATGTCAGTGAGATGCTGTGTTTTTCACCATTACAAGTAGGGAACTACGATATCTAATGTGAAAGCGCATGATACCGTCGTAATCTTGTAGAAAACATTGTAAAGTTGCGAATAAAACGTTTTCTAACGATAGAAGTGCGAAGGTTAGGTTAGGTTAGGTTAGTTTAAGCTAGGTAGCGTCGTGAAACTACCAAAAACGACGTCATCTAACGAGATAGTGTTGTTTTATATCGACTATTAAACTGCGATAGGTGAAATGTTGTGAATGCACACAAAACGGCATGAACAAGCCAAATACTGCGTGTTCTACCGTTACAAGTGCGAAACTGCTATATTGTGATATTCTCGTTAAAGCGCATGCAAGCATCGTGAAACCTTAAAGAACAATGTCATTTAGCGAGATACAGCGTTCTGTACTGCAATAAGTTGGTGAAAAACTGTGAGGTTATGCAAATATCGTAATTGTGAACGAAACAGTGTAATAGAGCGTTTTTCAATACAAGTACGAATGTTAGGTTAGGTTAAGATATGAACCGTCGTAAAACCGCATTAAACAATGTCACTTAGTGAGATGCAGTGTTTTTCACCATTACAAGTTGGGAACTGCGATATCTAATGTGAAAGCGCTTGAAACCGTCGTAATGTTGTAGAAAGCAATGTAAAGTAGCGAGTAAAACGTTTTCTAACGATAGAAGTGCGAAGGTTATGTTAGGTTGAGTTATGTTAGTTTAAGCTAGGTAGCGTCGTGAAACCACCAAAAACGACGTCATCTAACGAGATAGTGTTTTATTGCGAGTACGAAACTGCGATAGGTAAAATGTTGTGAAAGCACACAAAATGGCATGAACAAGCCAAATACTGCGTGTTGTACCGTTACAAGTGCGAAACTGCTATGTTGTGACATTCTCGGTAAAGCGCATGCAAGTATCGTGAAACCTTAAAGAACGATGTCATTTAGCGAGATACAGCGTTCTGTACTGTAATAAGTTGGTGAGAAACTGTGAGGTCAAGCAAATATCGTAATTGTGAACGAAACAGTGTAATTGAGCGTCTTTAGATACAAGTGCGAATGTTAGGTTAGGTTGAGATATCAACCGTCGTAAAACCGCATTAAACAATGTCACTTAGTGAGATGTAGTGTTTCTCAACATTACAAGTCGGGAACTACGATATCTAATGTGAAAGCGCGTGAAACCGTCGTAATCTTGTAGAAAACATTGTAAAGTTGCGAGTAAAACGTTTTCTAACGATAGAAGTGCGAAGGTTAGGTTAGGTTAGGTTAGTTTAAGCTAGGTAGCGTCGTGAAACTACCAAAAACGACGTCATCTAACGAGATAGTGTTGTTTTATTGCGAGTATTAAACTGCGATAGGTGAAATGTGAATGCACACAATACGGCATGAACAAGCCAAATACTGCGTGTTCTACCGTTACAAGTGCGAAACTGCTATATTGTGATATTCTCGTTAAAGCGCATGCAAGCATCGTGAAACCTTAAAGAACAATGTCATTTAGCGAGATACAGCGTTCTGTACTGCAATAAGTTGGTGAAAAACTGTGAGGTTATGCAAATATCGTAATTGTGAACGAAACAGTGTAATAGAGCGTTTTTCAATACAAGTACGAATGTTAGGTTAGGTTAAGATATGAACCGTCGTAAAACCGCATTAAACAATGTCACTTAGTGAGATGCAGTGTTTTTCACCATTACAAGTTGGGAACTGCGATATCTAATGTGAAAGCGCTTGCAAACGTCGTTAGGTTAGGTTAGGTTAGGTTAGGTTAGGTTATGTTAGGTTAGGTTGGGTTAGGTTAGGTTAGGTTACGTTAGGTTAAGGTATGAACCGTCGTAAAACCGCAATAAACATTGTCACTTAGTGAGATGCAGTGTTTTTCACCTTTACAAGTCGGGAACTGCGATATCTAATGTGAAAGCGCTTGAAACCGTCGTAATGTTGTAGAAAGCAATGTAAAGTAGCGAGTAAAACGTTTTCTAACGATAGAAGTGCGAAGGTTATGTTAGGTTGAGTTATGTTAGTTTAAGCTAGGTAGCGTCGTGAAACCACCAAAAACGACGTCATCTAACGAGATAGTGTTGTTTTATTGCGAGTACGAAACTGCGATAGGTAAAATGTTGTGAAAGCACACAAAACGGCATGAACAAGCCAAATACTGCGTGTTGTACCGTTACAAGTGCGAAACTGCTATGTTGTGATATTCTCGTTAAAGCGCATGCAAGCATCGTGCAACCTTAAAGAACGATGTCATTTAGCGAGATACAGCGTTCTGTACTGCAATAAGTTGGTGAAAAACTGTGAGGTTATGCAAATATCCTAATTGTGAACGAAACAGTGTAATAGAGCGTTTTTTAATACAAGTGCGAATGTTAGGTTAGGTTAAGATATGAACCGTCGTAAAACCGCATTAAACAATGTCACTTAGTGGGATGCAGTGTTTTTCACCATTACAAGTCGGGAACTGCGATATCTAATGTGAAAGCGCATGAAACCGTCGTAATCTTGTAGAAAACATTGTAAAGTTGCGAGTAAAACGTTTTCTAACGATAGAAGTGCGAAGGTTAGCTTGAGTTATGTTAGTTTAAGCTATGTAGCGTCGTGAGACCACCAAAAAGGACGTCATCTAACGAGATAGTGTTGTTTTATTGCATGTACGAAACTGCAATAGGTGAAATGTTGTGAAAGTACACAAAACGGCTTGAACAAGCCAGATACTGCGTGTTGTACCGTTACAAGTGCGAAACTGCTTTATTGCGATATTCTCGTTAAAGCGCATGCAAGTATCGTGAAACCTTAAAGAACGATGTCATTTAGCGAGATACAGCGTTCTGTACTGTAATAAGTTGGTGAGAAACTGTGAGGTCAAGCAAATATCGTAATTGTGAACGAAACAGTGTAATTGAGCGTATTGAGATACAAGTGCGAATGTTAGGTTAGGTTGAGATATCAACCGTCGTAAAACCGCATTAAACAATGTCACTTAGTGAGATGTAGTGTTTTTCAACATTACAAGTCGGGAACTACGATATCTAATGTGAAAGCGCATGAAACCGTCGTAATGTTGTAGAAAGCAATGTAAAGTAGCGAGTAAAACGTTTTCTAACGATAGAAGTGCGAAGGTTATGTTAGGTTGAGTTATGTTTAAGCTACGTAGCGTCGTGAAACCACCAAAAACGACGTCATCTAACGAGATAGTGTTGTTTTATTGCGAGTACGAAACTGCGATAGGTAAAATGTTGTGAAAGCACACAAAACGGCATGAACAAGCCAAATACTGCGTGTTCTACCGTTACAAGTGCGAAACTGCTATATTGTGATATTCTCGTTAAAGCGCATGCAAGCATCGTGAAACCTTAAAGAACAATGTCATTTAGCGAGATACAGCGTTCTGTACTGCAATAAGTTGGTGAAAAACTCGGAGGTTATGCAAATATCGTAATTGTGAACAAAACAGTGTAATAGAGCGTTTTTAGATACAAGTGCGAATGTTAGGTTAGGTTAAGATATGAACCGTCGTAAAACCTCATTAAACAATGTCAATTAGTGAGATGCAGTGTTTTTCACCATTAAAAGTGGGGAACTGCGATATCTAATGTGAAAGCGCTTGCAACCGTCGTTAGGTTAGGTTAGGTTAGGTTAGGTTAGGTTTGGTTAGGTTAGGTTAGGTTAGGTTAGATTAGGTTAGGTTGGGTTGAGTTGGGTTAGGTTAGGTTAGGTTAGGTTAGGTTGGGTTAGGTTAGGTTAGGTTACGTTAGGTTAGGTTAGGTTACGTTAGGTTAGGTTAGGTTACGTTAGGTTAGGTTAGGTTAGGTAAGGATAATTTGGTTAGGTTAGGTAAGGTTAGGTTAGGTTAGGTTAGGTTGGGTTGGGTGTTGTTGGGTTGGGTTGGGTTGGGTTAGGTTGGGTTAGGTTAGGTTAGGTTACGTTAGGTTAGGTTAGGTTAGGTTACGTTAGGTTATGTTAGGTTAGGTTAGGTTGCGTTAGGTTAGGTTAGGTCAGGTAATGTTAGGTTACGTTAGAATAGGTTAGGTTAGGTTAGGTTACGTTAGGTTAGGTTAAGTTAGGTTAGGTTAGGTTTGGTTAGGTTAGGTTAGGTTAGCTTAGGTTAGGTTAGGTTGGGTTGGGTTGGGTTAGTGTAGGTTGGGTTAGGTTAGGTTAGGTTAGGTTAGGTTGGGTTAGGTTAGTTTAGGTTAGGTCAGGTTAGGTTAGGTTGGGTTGGGTTGGCTTAGGTTAGGTTAGGGTGGTAAGGTTAGGTTAGGTTAGGTTAGGTTACGTTAGGTTAAGGTATTAACCTTCGAAAAACCGCATTAAACAATGTCACTTAGTGAGATGCAGTGTTTTTCACCTTTACAAGTTGGGAACTGTGATATCTAATGTGAAAGCGCTTGAAACCGTCGTAATGTTGTAGAAAGCAATGTAAAGTAGCGAGTAAAACGTTTTCTAACGATAGAAGTGCGAAAGTTATGTTAGGTTGAGTTATGTTAGTTTAAGCTAGGTAGCGTCGTGAAACTACCAAAAACAACGTCATCTAACGAGATAGTGTTGTTTTATTGCGAGTACGAAACTGCGATAGGTGAAATGTTGTGAAAGCACACAAAACGGCATGAACAAGCCAAATACTGCGTGTTGTACCGTTACAAGTGCGAAACTGCTATGTTGTGATATTCTCGTTAAAGCGCATGCAAGCATCGTGAAACCTTAAAGAACGATGTCATTTAGCGAGATACAGCGTTCTGTACTGCAATAAGTTGGTGAAAAACTGTGAGGTTATGCAAATATCCTAATTGTGAACGAAACAGTGTAATAGAGCGTTTTTTAATACAAGTGCGAATATTAGGTTAGGTTAAGATATGAACCGTCGTAAAACCGCATTAAACAATGTTACTTAGTGGGATGCAGTGTTTTTCACCATTACAAGTCGGGAACTGCGATATCTAATGTGAAAGCGCATGAAACCGTCGTAATCTTGTAGAAAACATTGTAAAGTTGCGAGTAAAACGTTTTCTAACGATAGAAGTGCGAAGGTTAGCTTGAGTTATGTTAGTTTAAGCTATGTAGCGTCGTGAGACCACCAAAAAGGACGTCATCTAACCAGATAGTGTTGTTTTATTGCATGTACGAAACTGCAATAGGTGAAATGTTGTGAAAGTACACAAAACGGCTTGAACAAGCCAGATACTGCGTGTTGTACCGTTACAAGTGCGAAACTGCTTTATTGCGATATTCTCGTTAAAGCGCATGCAAGTATCGTGAAACCTTAAAGAACGATGTCATTTAGCGAGATACAGCGTTCTGTACTGTAATAAGTTGGTGAGAAACTGTGAGGTCAAGCAAATATCGTAATTGTGAACGAAACAGTGTAATTGAGCGTATTTAGATACAAGTGCGAATGTTAGGTTAGGTTGAGATATCAACCGTCGTAAAACCGCATTAAACAATGTCACTTAGTGAGATGTAGTGTTTTTCAACATTACAAGTCGGGAACTACGATATCTAATGTGAAAGCGCATGAAACCGTCGTAATGTTGTAGAAAGCAATGTAAAGTAGCGAGTAAAACGTTTTCTAACGATAGAAGTGCGAAGGTTATGTTAGGTTGAGTTATGTTTAAGCTACGTAGCGTCGTGAAACCACCAAAAACGACGTCATCTAACGAGATAGTGTTGTTTTATTGCGAGTACGAAACTGCGATAGGTAAAATGTTGTGAAAGCACACAAAACGGCATGAACAAGCCAAATACTGCGTGTTGTACCGTTACAAGTGCGAAACTGCTATGTTGTGACATTCTCGGTAAAGCGCATGCAAGTATCGTGAAACCTTAAAGAACGATGTCATTTAGCGAGATACAGCGTTCTGTACTGTAATAAGTTGGTGAGAAACTGTGAGGTCAAGCAAATATCGTAATTGTGAACGAAACAGTGTAATTGAGCGTATTTAGATACAAGTGCGAATGTTAGGTTAGGTTGAGATATCAACCGTCGTAAAACCGCATTAAACAATGTCACTTAGTGAGATGTAGTGTTTTTCAACATTACAAGTCGGGAACTACGATATCTAATGTGAAAGCGCATGAAACCGTCGTAATCTTGTAGAAAACATTGTAAAGTTGCGAGTAAAACGTTTTCTAACGATAGAAGTGCGAAGGTTAGCTTGAGTTATGTTAGTTTAAGCTATGTAGCGTCGTGAGACCACCAAAAAGGACGTCATCTAACGAGATAGTGTTGTTTTCTTGCATGTACGAAACTGCAATAGGTGAAATGTTGTGAAAGTACACAAAACGGCTTGAACAAGCCAGATACTGCGTGTTGTACCGTTACAAGTGCGAAACTGCTATAATGTGATATTCTTGTTAAAGCGCATGCAAGCATCGTGAAACCTTAAAGAACGATGTCATTTAGCGAGATACAGCGTTCTGTACTGCAATAAGTTGGTGAAAAACTGTGAGGTTATGCAAATATCGTAATTGTGAACGAAACAGTGTAATAGAGCGTTTTTCAATACAAGTACGAATGTTAGGTTAGGTTAAGATATGAACCGTCGTAAAACCGCATTAAACAATGTCACTTAGTGAGATGCAGTGTTTTTCACCATTACAAGTCGGGAACTGCGATATCTAATGTGAAAGCGCTTGCAAACGTCGTTAGGTTAGGTTAGGTTAGGTTAGGTTAGGTTAGGTTACGTTGGGTTAGGTTTGGTTAGGTTAGGTTAGGTTATGTTAGGTTAGGTTGGGTTAGGTTAGGTTAGGTTAAGATATGAACCGCGCTAAAACCGCAATAAACAATGTCACTTAGTGAGATGCAGTGTTTTGCACCTTTACAAGTTGGGAACTGCGATATCTAATGTGAAAGCGCTTGAAACCGTCGTAATGTTGTAGAAAGCAATGTAAAGTAGCGAGTAGAACGTTTTCTAACAATAGAAGTGCGAAGGTTATGTTAGGTTGAGTTATGTTAGTTTAAGCTAGGTAGCGTCGTGAAACCACCAAAAACGACGTCATCTAACGAGACAGTGTTGTTTTATTGCGAGTACGAAACTGCGATAGGTAAAATGTTGTGGAAGCACACAAAACGGCATGAACAAGCCAAATACTGCGTGTTGTACCTTTACAAGTGCGAAACTGCTATGTTGTGACATTCTCGGTAAAGCGCATGCAAGTATCGTGAAACCTTAAAGAACGATGTCATTTAGCGAGATACAGCGTTGTGTACTGTAGTAAGTTGGTGAGAAACTGTGAGGTCAAGCAAATATCGTAATTGTGAACGAAACAGTGTAATTGAGCGTCTTTAGATACAAGTGCGAATGTTAGGTTAGGTTGACAAATCAACCGTCGTAAAACCGCATTAAACAATGTCACTTAGTGAGATGTAGTGTTTTTCAACATTACAAGTCGGGAGCTACGATATCTAGTGTGAAAGCGCATGAAACCGTCGTAATCTTGTAGAAAACATTGTAAAGTGGCGAGTAAAACGTTTTGTAACGATAGAAGTGCGAAGGTTAGGTTAGGTTAGGTTAGTTTAAGCTAGGTAGCGTCGTGAAACTACCAAAAACGACGTCATCTAACGAGATAGTGTTGTTTTATTGCGAGTATTAAACTGCGATAGGTGAAATGTTGTGAAAGCACACAAAACGGCATGAACAAGCCAAATACGGCGGGTTCTACCGTTACAAGTGCGAAACTGCTATATTGTGATATTCTCGTTAAAGCGCATGCAAGCATCGTGAAACCTTAAAGAAAAATGTCATTTAGCGAGATACAGCGTTCTGTACTGCAATAAGTTGGTGAAAAACTGTGAGGTTATGCAAATATCGTAATTGTGAACGAAACAGTGTAATAGAGCGTTTTTCAATACAAGTACGAATGTTAGGTTAGGTTAAGATATGAACCGTCGTAAAACCGCATTAAACAATGTCACTTAGTGAGATGCAGTGTTTTTCACCATTACAAGTCGGGAACTGCGATATCTAATGTGAAAGCGCTTGCAAACGTCGTTAGGTTAGCTTAGGTTAGGTTAGGTTAGGTTACGTTAGGTTAGGTTCGGTTAGGTTAGGTTAGGTTAGGTTATGTTAGGTTAGGTTGGGTTAGGTTAGGTTAGGTTAGGTTAAGATATGAACCGCGCTAAAACCGCATTAAACAATGTCACTTAGTGAGATCCAGTGTTTTTCACCTTTACAAGATGAGAACTGCGATATCTAATGTGAAAGCGCTTGAAACCGTCGAAATGTTATAGAAAGCATTGTAAAGTGGCGAGTAAAACGTTTTCTAACGATAGAAGTGCGAAGGTTATGTTAGGTTGAGTTATGTTAGTTTAAGCTAGGTAGCGTCGTGAAACCACCAAAAACGACGTCATTCAACGAGATAGTGTTGTTTTATTGCGAGTACGAAACTGCGATAGGTAAAATGTTGTGAAAGCACACAAAACGGCATGAACAAGCCAAATACTGCGTGTTGTACCGTTACAAGTGCGAAACTGCTATGTTGTGACATTCTCGGTAAAGCGCATGCAAGTATCATGAAACCTTAAAGAACGATGTCCTTTAGCGAGATACAGCGTTCTGTACTGTAATAAGTTGGTGAGAAACTGTGAGGTCATGCAAATATCGTAATTGTGAACGAAACAGTGTAATAGAGCGTTTTTAGATACAAGTGCGAATGTTAGGTTAGGTTGACATATCAACCATCGTAAAACCGCATTAAACAATCTCACTTAGTGAGATGTAGTGTTTTTCAACATTACAAGTCGGGAACTACGATATCTAACGTGAAAGCGCATGAAACCGTCGTAATCTTGTAGAAAACATTGTAAAGTTGCGAATAAAACGTTTTCTAACGATAGAAGTGCGAAGGTTAGGTTAGGTTAGGTTAGGTTAAGCTAGGTAGCGTCGTGAAACTACCAAAAACGACGTCATCTAACGAGATAGTGTTGTTTTATTGCGAGTATTAAACTGCGATAGGTGAAATGTTGTGAAAGCACACAAAACGGAATGAACAAGCCAAATACTGCGTGTTCTACCGTTACAAGTGCGAAACTGCTATATTGTGATATTCTCGTTAAAGCGCATGCAAGCATCGTGAAACCTTAAAGAACAATGTCATTTAGCGAGATACAGCGTTCTGTACTGCAATAAGTTGGTGAAAAACTCGGAGTTTATGCAAATATCGTAATTGTGAACAAAACAGTGTAATAGAGCGTTTTTAGATACAAGTGCGAATGTAAGGTTAGGTTAAGATATGAACCGTCGTAAAACCTCATTAAACAATGTCAATTAGTGAGATGCAGTGTTTTTCACCATTAAAAGTGGGGAACTGCGATATCTAATGTGAAAGCGCTTGCAACCGTCGTTAGGTTAGGTTAGGTTAGGTTAGGTTAGGTTAGGTTAGGTTAGGTTAGATTAGGTTAGGTTGGGTTGAGTTGGGTTAGGTTAGGTTAGGTTAGGTTAGGTTGGGTTAGGTTAGGTTAGGTTACGTTAGGTTAGGTTAGGTTACGTTAGGTTAGGTTAGGTTACGTTAGGTTAGGTTAGGTTAGGTAAGGATAATTTGGTTAGGTTAGGTAAGGTTAGGTTAGGTTAGGTTAGGTTGGGTTGGGTGTTGTTGGGTTGGGTTGGGTTGGGTTAGGTTGGGTTAGGTTAGGTTAGGTTACATTAGGTTAGGTTAGGTTAGGTTAGGTTAGGTTATGTTAGGTTAGGTTAGGTTGCGTTAGGTTAGGTTAGGTCAGGTAAGGCTAGGTTACGTTAGAATATGTTAGGTTAGGTTAGGTTACGTTAGGTTAGGTTAAGTTAGGTTAGGTTAGGTTTGGTTAGGTTAGGTTAGGTTAGCTTAGGTTAGGTTAGGTTGGGTTGGGTTGGGTTAGTGTAGGTTGGGTTAGGTTAGGTTAGGTTAGGTTAGGTTGGGTTAGGTTAGTTTAGGTTAGGTTAGGTTAGGTTAGGTTGGGTTGGGTTGGCTTAGGTTAGGTTAGGGTGGTAAGGTTAGGTTAGGTTAGGTTAGGTTACGTTAGGTTAAGGTATGAACCGTCGTAAAACCGCATTAAACAATGTCACTTAGTGAGATGCAGTGTTTTTCACCTTTACAAGTTGGGAACTGTGATATCTAATGTGAAAGCGCTTGAAACCGTCGTAATGTTGTAGAAAGCAATGTAAAGTAGCGAGTAAAACGTTTTCTAACGATAGAAGTGCGAAAGTTATGTTAGGTTGAGTTATGTTAGTTTAAGCTAGGTAGCGTCGTGAAACTACCAAAAACAACGTCATCTAACGAGATAGTGTTGTTTTATTGCGAGTACGAAACTGCGATAGGTGAAATGTTGTGAAAGCACACAAAACGGCATGAACAAGCCAAATACTGCGTGTTGTACCGTTACAAGTGCGAAACTGCTATGTTGTGATATTCTCGTTAAAGCGCATGCAAGCATCGTGAAACCTTAAAGAACGATGTCATTTAGCGAGATACAGCGTTCTGTACTGCAATAAGTTGGTGAAAAACTGTGAGGTTATGCAAATATCCTAATTGTGAACGAAACAGTGTAATAGAGCGTTTTTTAATACAAGTGCGAATGTTAGGTTAGGTTAAGATATGAACCGTCGTAAAACCGCATTAAACAATGTCACTTAGTGGGATGCAGTGTTTTTCACCATTACAAGTCGGGAACTGCGATATCTAATGTGAAAGCGCATGAAACCGTCGTAATCTTGTAGAAAACATTGTAAAGTTGCGAGTAAAACGTTTTCTAACGATAGAAGTGCGAAGGTTAGCTTGAGTTATGTTAGTTTAAGCTACGTAGCGTCGTGAGACCACCAAAAAGGTCGTCATTTAACGAGATAGTGTTGTTTTATTGCGAGTACGAAACTGCGATAGGTAAAATGTTGTGAAAGCACACAAAACGGCATGAACAAGCCAAATACTGCGTGTTGTACCGTTGCAAGTGCGAAACTGCTATGTTGTGACATTCTCGGTAAAGCGCATGCAAGTATCATGAAACCTTAAAGAACGATGTCCTTTAGCGAGATACAGCGTTCTGTACTGTATTAAGTTGGTGAGAAACTGTGAGGTCAAGCAAATATCGTAATTGTGAACGAAACAGTGTAATAGAGCGTTTTTAGATACAAGTGCGAATGTTAGGTTAGGTTGACATATCAACCATCGTAAAACCGCATTAAACAATCTCACTTAGTGAGATGTAGTGTTTTTCAACATTACAAGTCGGGAACTACGATATCTAACGTGAAAGCGCATGAAACCGTCGTAATCTTGTAGAAAACATTGTAAAGTTGCGAATAAAACGTTTTCTAACGATAGAAGTGCGAAGGTTAGGTTAGGTTAGGTTAGGTTAAGCTAGGTAGCGTCGTGAAACTACCAAAAACGACGTCATCTAACGAGATAGTGTTGTTTTATTGCGAGTATTAAACTGCGATAGGTGAAATGTTGTGAAAGCACACAAAACGGAATGAACAAGCCAAATACTGCGTGTTCTACCGTTACAAGTGCGAAACTGCTATATTGTGATATTCTCGTTAAAGCGCATGCAAGCATCGTGAAACCTTAAAGAACAATGTCATTTAGCGAGATACAGCGTTCTGTACTGCAATAAGTTGGTGAAAAACTCGGAGTTTATGCAAATATCGTAATTGTGAACAAAACAGTGTAATAGAGCGTTTTTAGATACAAGTGCGAATGTAAGGTTAGGTTAAGATATGAACCGTCGTAAAACCTCATTAAACAATGTCAATTAGTGAGATGCAGTGTTTTTCACCATTAAAAGTGGGGAACTGCGATATCTAATGTGAAAGCGCTTGCAACCGTCGTTAGGTTAGGTTAGGTTAGGTTAGGTTAGGTTAGGTTAGGTTAGGTTAGGTTAGGTTAGATTAGGTTAGGTTGGGTTGAGTTGGGTTAGGTTAGGTTAGGTTAGGTTAGGTTGGGTTAGGTTAGGTTAGGTTACGTTAGGTTAGGTTAGGTTACGTTAGGTTAGGTTAGGTTACGTTAGGTTAGGTTAGGTTAGGTAAGGATAATTTGGTTAGGTTAGGTAAGGTTAGGTTAGGTTAGGTTAGGTTGGGTTGGGTGTTGTTGGGTTGGGTTGGGTTGGGTTAGGTTGGGTTAGGTTAGGTTAGGTTACATTAGGTTAGGTTAGGTTAGGTTAGGTTAGGTTATGTTAGGTTAGGTTAGGTTGCGTTAGGTTAGGTTAGGTCAGGTAAGGCTAGGTTACGTTAGAATATGTTAGGTTAGGTTAGGTTACGTTAGGTTAGGTTAAGTTAGGTTAGGTTAGGTTTGGTTAGGTTAGGTTAGGTTAGCTTAGGTTAGGTTAGGTTGGGTTGGGTTGGGTTAGTGTAGGTTAGTGTAGGTTGGGTTAGGTTAGGTTAGGTTAGGTTAGGTTGGGTTAGGTTAGTTTAGGTTAGGTTAGGTTGGGTTGGGTTGGCTTAGGTTAGGTTAGGGTGGTAAGGTTAGGTTAGGTTAGGTTAGGTTACGTTAGGTTAAGGTATGAACCGTCGTAAAACCGCATTAAACAATGTCACTTAGTGAGATGCAGTGTTTTTCACCTTTACAAGTTGGGAACTGTGATATCTAATGTGAAAGCGCTTGAAACCGTCGTAATGTTGTAGAAAGCAATGTAAAGTAGCGAGTAAAACGTTTTCTAACGATAGAAGTGCGAAAGTTATGTTAGGTTGAGTTATGTTAGTTTAAGCTAGGTAGCGTCGTGAAACTACCAAAAACAACGTCATCTAACGAGATAGTGTTGTTTTATTGCGAGTACGAAACTGCGATAGGTGAAATGTTGTGAAAGCACACAAAACGGCATGAACAAGCCAAATACTGCGTGTTGTACCGTTACAAGTGCGAAACTGCTATGTTGTGATATTCTCGTTAAAGCGCATGCAAGCATCGTGAAACCTTAAAGAACGATGTCATTTAGCGAGATACAGCGTTCTGTACTGCAATAAGTTGGTGAAAAACTGTGAGGTTATGCAAATATCCTAATTGTGAACGAAACAGTGTAATAGAGCGTTTTTTAATACAAGTGCGAATGTTAGGTTAGGTTAAGATATGAACCGTCGTAAAACCGCATTAAACAATGTCACTTAGTGGGATGCAGTGTTTTTCACCATTACAAGTCGGGAACTGCGATATCTAATGTGAAAGCGCATGAAACCGTCGTAATCTTGTAGAAAACATTGTAAAGTTGCGAGTAAAACGTTTTCTAACGATAGAAGTGCGAAGGTTAGCTTGAGTTATGTTAGTTTAAGCTATGTAGCGTCGTGAGACCACCAAAAAGGACGTCATTTAACGAGATAGTGTTGTTTTATTGCGAGTACGAAACTGCGATAGGTAAAATGTTGTGAAAGCACACAAAACGGCATGAACAAGCCAAATACTGCGTGTTGTACCGTTGCAAGTGCGAAACTGCTATGTTGTGACATTCTCGGTAAAGCGCATGCAAGTATCATGAAACCTTAAAGAACGATGTCCTTTAGCGAGATACAGCGTTCTGTACTGTATTAAGTTGGTGAGAAACTGTGAGGTCAAGCAAATATCGTAATTGTGAACGAAACAGTGTAATTGAGCGTCTTTAGATACAAGTGCGAATGTTAGGTTAGGTTGACATATCAACCGTCGTAAAACCGCATTAAACAATCTCACTTAGTGAGATGTAGTGTTTTTCAACATTACAAGTCGGGAACTCCAATATCTAATGTGAAAGCGCATGAAACCGTCGTAATCTTGTAGAAAACATTGTAAAGTTGCGAATAAAACGTTTTCTAACGATAGAAGTGCGAAGGTTAGGTTAGGTTAGGTTAGGTTAAGCTATGTTATGTCGTGAAACTACCAAAAACGACGTCATCTAACGAGATAGTGTTGTTTTATTGCGAGTATTAAACTGCGATAGGTGAAATGTTGTGAAAGCACACAAAACGGAATGAACAAGCCAAATACTGCGTGTTCTACCGTTACAAGTGCGAAACTGCTATATTGTGATATTCTCGTTAAAGCGCATGCAAGCATCGTGAAACCTTAAAGAACAATGTCATTTAGCGAGATACAGCGTTCTGTACTGCAAAAAGTTGGTGAAAAACTGGAGGTTATGCAAATATCGTAATTGTGAACAAAACAGTGTAATAGAGCGTTTTTAGATACAAGTGCGAATGTTAGGTTAGGTTAAGATATGAACCGTCGTAAAACCGCATTAAACAATGTCAATTAGTGAGATGCAGTGTTTTTCACCATTAAAGTGGGGAACTGCGATATCTAATGTGAAAGCGCTTGCAACCGTCGTTAGGTTAGGTTAGGTTAGGTTAGGTTAGGTTTGGTTAGGTTAGGTTAGGTTAGGTTAGATTAGGTTAGGTTGGGTTGAGTTGGGTTAGGTTAGGTTAGGTTAGGTTGGGTTAGGTTAGGTTAGGTTAGGTTACGTTAGGTTAGGTTAGGTTACGTTAGGTTAGGTTAGGTTAGGTTACGTTAGGTTAGGTTAGGTTAGGTAAGGATAATTTGGTTAGGTTAGGTAAGGTTAGGTTAGGTTAGGTTAGGTTGGGTTGGGTGTTGTTGGGTTGGGTTGGGTTGGGTTGGGTTAGGTTGGGTTAGGTTAGGTTAGGTTACGTTAGGTTAGGTTAGGTTACGTTAGGTTATGTTAGGTTAGGTTAGGTTGCGTTAGGTTAGGTTAGGTCAGGTAAGGTTAGGTTACGTTAGAATAGGTTAGGTTAGGTTAGGTTACGTTAGGTTAGGTTAAGTTAGGTTAGGTTAGGTTTGGTTAGGTTAGGTTAGGTTAGCTTAGGTTAGGTTAGGTTGGGTTGGGTTGGGTTAGGTTGGGTTAGGTTAGGTTAGGTTAGGTTAGGTTGGGTTAGGTTAGTTTAGGTTAGGTTAGGTTAGGTTAGGTTGGGTTGGGTTGGCTTAGGTTAGGTTAGGGTGGTAAGGTTAGGTTAGGTTAGGTTACGTTAGGTTAAGGTATGAACCGTCGTAAAACCGCATTAAACAATGTCACTTAGTGAGATGCAGTGTTTTTCACCTTTACAAGTTGGGAACTGTGATATCTAATGTGAAAGCGCTTGAAACCGTCGTAATGTTGTAGAAAGCAATGTAAAGTAGCGAGTAAAACGTTTTCTAACGATAGAAGTGCGAAAGTTATGTTAGGTTGAGTTAAGTTAGTTTAAGCTAGGTAGCGTCGTGAAACTACCAAAAACAACGTCATCTTACGAGATAGTGTTGTTTTATTGCGAGTACGAACTGCGATAGGTGAAATGTTGTGAAAGCACACAAAACGGCATGAACAAGCCAAATACTGCGTGTTGTACCGTTACAAGTGCGAAACTGCTATGTTGTGATATTCTCGTTAAAGCGCATGCAAGTATCGTGAAACCTTAAAGAAAGATGTCATTTAGCGAGATACAGCGTTCTGTACTGTAATAAGTTGGTGAGAAACTGTGAGGTTATGCAAATATCCTAATTGTGAACGAAACAGTGTAATAGAGCGTTTTTTAATACAAGTGCGAATGTTAGGTTAGGTTAAGTTATGAACCGTCGTAAAACCGCATTAAACAATGTCACTTAGTGAGATGCAGTGTTTTTCACCATTACAAGTCGGGAACTGCGATATCTAATGTGAAAGCGCATGAAACCGTCGTAATCTTGTAGAAAACATTGTAAAGTTGCGAGTAAAACGTTTTCTAACGATAGAAGTGCGAAGGTTAGGTTGAGTTATGTTAGTTTAAGCTATGTAGCGTCGTGAGACCACCAAAAAGGACGTCATCTAACGAGATAGTGTTGTTTTATTGCATGTACGAAACTGCATTAGGTGAAATGTTGTGAAAGTACACAAAACGGCTTGAACAAGCCAGATACTGCGTGTTGTACCGTTACAAGTGCGAAACTGCTTTATTGCGATATTCTCGTTAAAGCGCATGCAAGTATCGTGAAACCTTAAAGAAAGATGTCATTTAGCGAGATACAGCGTTCTGTACTGTAATAAGTTGGTGAGAAACTGTGAGGTCAAGCAAATATCGTAATTGTGAACGAAACAGTGTAATTGAGCGTATTTAGATACAAGTGCGAATGTTAGGTTAGGTTGAGATATCAACCGTCGTAAAACCGCATTAAACAATGGTACTTAGTGAGATGTAGTGTTTTTCAACATTACAAGTCGGGAACTACGATATCTAATGTGAAAGCGCATGAAACCGTCGTAATGTTGTAGAAAGCAATGTAAAGTAGCGAGTAAAACGTTTTCTAACGATAGAAGTGCGAAGGTTATGTTAGGTTGAGTTATGTTAGTTTAAGCTACGTAGCGTCGTGAAACCACGAAAAACGACGTCATCTAACGAGATAGTGTTGTTTTATTGCGAGTACGAAACTGCGATAGGTAAAATGTTGTGAAAGCACACAAAACGGCATGAACAAGCCAAATACTGCGTGTTGTACCGTTACAAGTGCGAAACTGCTATGTTGTGACATTCTCGGTAAAGCGCATGCAAGTATCGTGAAACCTTAAAGAACGATGTCATTTAGCGAGATACAGCGTTCTGTACTGTAATAAGTTGGTGAGAAACTGTGAGGTCAAGCAAATATCGTAATTGTGAACGAAACAGTGTAATTGAGCGTATTTAGATACAAGTGCGAATGTTAGGTTAGGTTGAGATATCAACCGTCGTAAAACCGCATTAAACAATGTCACTTAGTGAGATGTAGTGTTTTTCAACATTACAAGTCGGGAACTACGATATCTAATGTGAAAGCGCTTGAAACCGTCGTAATGTTGTAGAAAGCAATGTAAAGTAGCGAGTAAAACGTTTTCTAACGATAGAAGTGCGAAGGTTATGTTAGGTTGAGTTATGTTAGTTTAAGCTAGGTAGCGTCGTGAAACCACCAAAAACGACGTCATCTAACGAGATAGTGTTGTTTTATTGCGAGTACGAAACTGCGATAGGTAAAATGTTGTGGAAGCACACAAAACGGCATGAACAAGCCAAATACTGCGTGTTGTACCTTTACAAGTGCGAAACTGCTATGTTGTGACATTCTCGGTAAAGCGCATGCAAGTATCGTGAAACCTTAAAGAACGATGTCATTTAGCGAGATACAGCGTTGTGTACTGTAGTAAGTTGGTGAGAAACTGTGAGGTCAAGCAAATATCGTAATTGTGAACGAAACAGTGTAATTGAGCGTCTTTAGATACAAGTGCGAATGTTAGGTTAGGTTGACAAATCAACCGTCGTAAAACCGCATTAAACAATGTCACTTAGTGAGATGTAGTGTTTTTCAACATTACAAGTCGGGAGCTACGATATCTAGTGTGAAAGCGCATGAAACCGTCGTAATCTTGTAGAAAACATTGTAAAGTGGCGAGTAAAACGTTTTGTAACGATAGAAGTGCGAAGGTTAGGTTAGGTTAGGTTAGTTTGAGCTAGGTAGCGTCGTGAAACTACCAAAAACGACGTCATCTAACGAGATAGTGTTGTTTTATTGCGAGTATTAAACTGCGATAGGTGAAATGTTGTGAAAGCACACAAAACGGCATGAACAAGCCAAATACGGCGGGTTCTACCGTTACAAGTGCGAAACTGCTATATTGTGATATTCTCGTTAAAGCGCATGCAAGCATCGTGAAACCTTAAAGAAAAATGTCATTTAGCGAGATACAGCGTTCTGTACTGCAATAAGTTGGTGAAAAACTGTGAGGTTATGCAAATATCGTAATTGTGAACGAAACAGTGTAATAGAGCGTTTTTCAATACAAGTACGAATGTTAGGTTAGGTTAAGATATGAACCGTCGTAAAACCGCATTAAACAATGTCACTTAGTGAGATGCAGTGTTTTTCACCATTACAAGTCGGGAACTGCGATATCTAATGTGAAAGCGCTTGCAAACGTCGTTAGGTTAGGTTAGGTTAGGTTAGGTTACGTTAGGTTAGGTTCGGTTAGGTTAGGTTAGGTTAGGTTATGTTAGGTTAGGTTGGGTTAGGTTAGGTTATGTTAGGTTAAGATATGAACCGCGCTAAAACCGCATTAAACAATGTCACTTAGTGAGATCCAGTGTTTTTCACCTTTACAAGATGAGAACTGCGATATCTAATGTGAAAGCGCTTGAAACCGTCGTAATGTTATAGAAAGCATTGTAAAGTGGCGAGTAAAACGTTTTCTAACGATAGAAGTGCGAAGGTTATGTTAGGTTGAGTTATGTTAGTTTAAGCTAGGTATCGTCGTGAAACCACCAAAAACGACGTCATTCAACGAGATAGTGTTGTTTTATTGCGAGTACGAAACTGCGATAGGTAAAATGTTGTGAAAGCACACAAAACGGCATGAACAAGCCAAATACTGCGTGTTGTACCGTTACAAGTGCGAAACTGCTATGTTGTGACATTCTCGGTAAAGCGCATGCAAGTATCATGAAACCTTAAAGAACGATGTCCTTTAGCGAGATACAGCGTTCTGTACTGTAATAAGTTGGTGAGAAACTGTGAGGTCATGCAAATATCGTAATTGTGAACGAAACAGTGTAATAGAGCGTTTTTAGATACAAGTGCGAATGTTAGGTTAGGTTGACATATCAACCATCGTAAAACCGCATTAAACAATCTCACTTAGTGAGATGTAGTGTTTTTCAACATTACAAGTCGGGAACTACGATATCTAACGTGAAAGCGCATGAAACCGTCGTAATCTTGTAGAAAACATTGTAAAGTTGCGAATAAAACGTTTTCTAACGATAGAAGTGCGAAGGTTAGGTTAGGTTAGGTTAGGTTAAGCTAGGTAGCGTCGTGAAACTACCAAAAACGACGTCATCTAACGAGATAGTGTTGTTTTATTGCGAGTATTAAACTGCGATAGGTGAAATGTTGTGAAAGCACACAAAACGGAATGAACAAGCCAAATACTGCGTGTTCTACCGTTACAAGTGCGAAACTGCTATATTGTGATATTCTCGTTAAAGCGCATGCAAGCATCGTGAAACCTTAAAGAACAATGTCATTTAGCGAGATACAGCGTTCTGTACTGCAATAAGTTGGTGAAAAACTCGGAGTTTATGCAAATATCGTAATTGTGAACAAAACAGTGTAATAGAGCGTTTTTAGATACAAGTGCGAATGTAAGGTTAGGTTAAGATATGAACCGTCGTAAAACCTCATTAAACAATGTCAATTAGTGAGATGCAGTGTTTTTCACCATTAAAAGTGGGGAACTGCGATATCTAATGTGAAAGCGCTTGCAACCGTCGTTAGGTTAGGTTAGGTTAGGTTAGGTTAGGTTAGATTAGGTTAGGTTGGGTTGAGTTGGGTTAGGTTAGGTTAGGTTAGGTTAGGTTGGGTTAGGTTAGGTTAGGTTACGTTAGGTTAGGTTAGGTTACGTTAGGTTAGGTTAGGTTACGTTAGGTTAGGTTAGGTTAGGTAAGGATAATTTGGTTAGGTTAGGTAAGGTTAGGTTAGGTTAGGTTAGGTTGGGTTGGGTGTTGTTGGGTTGGGTTGGGTTGGGTTAGGTTGGGTTAGGTTAGGTTAGGTTACATTAGGTTAGGTTAGGTTAGGTTAGGTTAGGTTATGTTAGGTTAGGTTAGGTTGCGTTAGGTTAGGTTAGGTCAGGTAAGGTTAGGTTACGTTAGAATAGGTTAGGTTAGGTTAGGTTACGTTAGGTTAGGTTAAGTTAGGTTAGGTTAGGTTTGGTTAGGTTAGGTTAGGTTAGCTTAGGTTAGGTTAGGTTGGGTTGGGTTGGGTTAGTGTAGGTTGGGTTAGGTTAGGTTAGGTTAGGTTAGGTTGGGTTAGGTTAGTTTAGGTTAGGTTAGGTTAGGTTAGGTTGGGTTGGGTTGGCTTAGGTTAGGTTAGGGTGGTAAGGTTAGGTTAGGTTAGGTTAGGTTACGTTAGGTTAAGGTATGAACCGTCGTAAAACCGCATTAAACAATGTCACTTAGTGAGATGCAGTGTTTTTCACCTTTACAAGTTGGGAACTGTGATATCTAATGTGAAAGCGCTTGAAACCGTCGTAATGTTGTAGAAAGCAATGTAAAGTAGCGAGTAAAACGTTTTCTAACGATAGAAGTGCGAAAGTTATGTTAGGTTGAGTTATGTTAGTTTAAGCTAGGTAGCGTCGTGAAACTACCAAAAACAACGTCATCTAACGAGATAGTGTTGTTTTATTGCGAGTACGAAACTGCGATAGGTGAAATGTTGTGAAAGCACACAAAACGGCATGAACAAGCCAAATACTGCGTGTTGTACCGTTACAAGTGCGAAACTGCTATGTTGTGATATTCTCGTTAAAGCGCATGCAAGCATCGTGAAACCTTAAAGAACGATGTCATTTAGCGAGATACAGCGTTCTGTACTGCAATAAGTTGGTGAAAAACTGTGAGGTTATGCAAATATCCTAATTGTGAACGAAACAGTGTAATAGAGCGTTTTTTAATACAAGTGCGAATGTTAGGTTAGGTTAAGATATGAACCGTCGTAAAACCGCATTAAACAATGTCACTTAGTGGGATGCAGTGTTTTTCACCATTACAAGTCGGGAACTGCGATATCTAATGTGAAAGCGCATGAAACCGTCGTAATCTTGTAGAAAACATTGTAAAGTTGCGAGTAAAACGTTTTCTAACGATAGAAGTGCGAAGGTTAGCTTGAGTTATGTTAGTTTAAGCTATGTAGCGTCGTGAAACCACCAAAAAGGACGTCATTTAACGAGATAGTGTTGTTTTATTGCGAGTACGAAACTGCGATAGGTAAAATGTGAAAGCACACAAAACGGCATGAACAAGCCAAATACTGCGTGTTGTACCGTTGCAAGTGCGAAACTGCTATGTTGTGACATTCTCGGTAAAGCGCATGCAAGTATCATGAAACCTTAAAGAACGATGTCCTTTAGCGAGATACAGCGTTCTGTACTGTATTAAGTTGGTGAGAAACTGTGAGGTCAAGCAAATATCGTAATTGTGAACGAAACAGTGTAATTGAGCGTCTTTAGATACAAGTGCGAATGTTAGGTTAGGTTGACATATCAACCGTCGTAAAACAGCATTAAACAATCTCACTTAGTGAGATGTAGTGTTTTTCAACATTACAAGTCAGGAACTCCAATATCTAATGTGAAAGCGCATGAAACCGTCGTAATCTTGTAGAAAACATTGTAAAGTTGCGAATAAAACGTTTTCTAACGATAGAAGTGCGAAGGTTAGGTTAGGTTAGGTTAGGTTAAGCTATGTTATGTCGTGAAACTACCAAAAACGACGTCATCTAACGAGATAGTGTTGTTTTATTGCGAGTATTAAACTGCGATAGGTGAAATGTTGTGAAAGCACACAAAACGGAATGAACAAGCCAAATACTGCGTGTTCTACCGTTACAAGTGCGAAACTGCTATATTGTGATATTCTCGTTAAAGCGCATGCAAGCATCGTGAAACCTTAAAGAACAATGTCATTTAGCGAGATACAGCGTTCTGTACTGCAATAAGTTGGTGAAAAACTGGAGGTTATGCAAATATCGTAATTGTGAACAAAACAGTGTAATAGAGCGTTTTTAGATACAAGTGCGAATGTTAGGTTAGGTTAAGATATGAACCGTCGTAAAACCGCATTAAACAATGTCAATTAGTGAGATGCAGTGTTTTTCACCATTAAAGTGGGGAACTGCGATATCTAATGTGAAAGCGCTTGCAACCGTCGTTAGGTTAGGTTAGGTTAGGTTAGGTTAGGTTTGGTTAGGTTAGGTTAGGTTAGGTTAGATTAGGTTAGGTTGGGTTGAGTTGGGTTAGGTTAGGTTAGGTTAGGTTGGGTTAGGTTAGGTTAGGTTAGGTTACGTTAGGTTAGGTTAGGTTACGTTAGGTTAGGTTAGGTTAGGTTACGTTAGGTTAGGTTAGGTTAGGTAAGGATAATTTGGTTAGGTTAGGTAAGGTTAGGTTAGGTTAGGTTAGGTTGGGTTGGGTGTTGTTGGGTTGGGTTGGGTTGGGTTAGGTTGGGTTAGGTTAGGTTAGGTTACGTTAGGTTAGGTTAGGTTACGTTAGGTTATGTTAGGTTAGGTTAGGTTGCGTTAGGTTAGGTTAGGTCAGGTAAGGTTAGGTTACGTTAGAATAGGTTAGGTTAGGTTAGGTTACGTTAGGTTAGGTTAAGTTAGGTTAGGTTAGGTTTGGTTAGGTTAGG